>NW_026781495.1:0-286617 GCF_030144855.1 Hypanus sabinus | reverse complement strand
GGGGGTGAGAGACGGGGAGAGGTGTAGGGGAGGGTGGGGTGACGGAGACGGGGAGGTGTGTAGGGGAGGGAGGGGGTGATGGAGACGGGGAGGGGTGTAGGGCAGGGAGGGGTGACGGAGATGGGGAGGGGTGTAAGGGAGGGAGGGGTGTGTGGGAGGGAGGGGGTGATGGAGATGGGGAGGGGAGTAGGGGAGGGAGGGGGTGATGGAGATGGGGAGGGGTGTAGGGGAGGAAGGGGGTGACGGAGACGGGGAGGGGTGTAGGGGAGGGAGGGGGTGACGGAGACGGGGAGGGGTGTAGGGGAGGGAGGTGTGATGGAGATGGAGGGGTGTTGGGGAGGGAGGGGGTGACGGAGACGGGGAGGGGTGTAGGGGTGGGAGGGGTGACAGAGACGGGGAGGGGTGTAGGGGAGGGAGGGAGTGACGGAGACGGGTAGGTGTGTAAGGGAGGGAGGGGTTGACGGAGACGGGGAGGGGCATGGGGGAGGGAGGGGGTGAGGGAGACGGGGAGGGGTGTAGGGAGGGAGGGGTGACGGAGACGGGGAGGGGTGTAGGGGAGGGAGGGGGTGACGGAGATGAGGAGGGGTGTAGGGGAGGGAGGTGGTGACGGAGACGGGGAGGGGTGTAGGGGAGTGAGGGGATGACGGAGATGGGGAGGGGTGTAGGGGAGGGAGGGGGTGACGGAGACGGGGAGGGGTGTAGGGGAGTGAGGGGGTGACGGAGATGGTGAGGGGTGTAGGGGAGGGAGGTGGTGACGGAGACGGGGAGGGGTGTAGGGGAGTGAGGGGGTGACGGAGATGGGGAGGGGTGTAGGGGAGGGAGGGGTGACGGAGACGGGAGGGGTGTAGGGGAGGGAGGGGGTGATGGAGACGGGGAGGGGTGTAGGGGAGGGAGGGGGTGATGGAGACGGGGAGGGGTGTAAGGGAGGGAGGGGTGTAGGAGAGGGAGGGGTTGACTGAGATGGGGAGGGGTGTAAGGGAGGGAGGGGTGTAGGAGAGGGAGGGGGTGACTGAGATGGGGTGTGTGGGAGGGAGGGGGTGACCGAGACTGGGAGGGGTGTAGGAGAATGAGGGGGTGACGGAGACGGGGAGGGGTGTATGGGAGGGAGGGGTTGACAGAGATGGGGTGGGAGGGGGTGACGGAGCCAGGGAGGGGCGTGGGGGAGGGAGGGGGTGAGGGAGAAGGGGAGGGGTGCAGGGAGGAAGGGGTGACGGAGACGGGGAGGTGTGTAGGGGAGGGAGGGGGTGACGGAGATGAGGAGGGGTGTAGGGGAGGGAGGTGGTGACGGAGACGGGGAGTGGTGTAGGGGAGTGAGGGGGTGACAGAGATGGGGAGGGGTGTAGGGGAGGGAGGGGGTGACGGAGACGGGGAGGGGTATAGGGGACTGAGGGGGTGACGGAGATGGGGAGGGGTGTAGGGGAGGGAGGTGGTGACGGAGACGGGGAGGGGTGTAGGGGAGTGAGGGGGTGACGGAGATGGGGAGGGGTGTAGGGGAGTGAGGGGGTGACGGTGATGGGGAGGGGTGTGGGGAGTGAGGGGGTGACGGAGACGGGGAGGGGTGTAGGGGAGTGAGGGGGTGACGGAGATGGGGAGGGGTGTAGGGGAGGGAGGGGGTGACGGAGACGGGGTGGGGTGTGGGGAGTGAGGGGGTGATGGGGATGGGGAGGGGTGTAGTGGATGGAGGGGGTTACGGAGACGGGGAGGGGTGTGGGGAGTGTGGGGGTGACGGAGACGGGGAGGTGTGCGGGAGAGAGGGGGTGACGGAGACGGGGAGGGTCGTGGGGGAGGGAGGGGGTGACGGAGACGGGGAGGGGTGTAGGGGAGGGAGAGGGTGACGGAGACGGGGAGGGGTGTAGGGGAGGGAGGTGGTGACGGAGACGTGGAGGGGTGTAGGGGAGGGGGGGTTGACGGAGACGGGGAGGGGTGTAGGGGAGGGAGGGGGTGACGGAGACAGGGAGGGGTGTAGGGGAGGGAGGGGGTGACGGAGACGGGTCGGGGTGTGGGGGAGGGAGGGGGTGACGGAGACAGGGAGGGGTGTGGGGGGGGAGGTGGTGACGGAGACGGGGAGGGGTGTTGGGGAGGGAGGTGGTGATGGAGAAGGGGATGGGTGTAGGGGAGGGAGGGTGTGACGGAGACGGGGAGGGGTGTAGGAGAGGGAGGGGGTGACGGAGACGGGTCGGGGTGTGGGGGAGGGAGGGGGTGACGGAGACAGGGAGGGGTGTGGGGGGTAGGTGGTGACGGAGACGGGGAGGGGTGTTGGGGAGGGAGGTGGTGATGGAGAAGGGGATGGGTGTAGGGGAGGGAGGGGTGACGGAGACGGGGAGGGAGGGGGTGACAGAGACGGGGAGGGGTGTAGGGGAGGGAGGGGGTGACGGAGACGGGGAGGGGTGTAGGGGTGGGAGGGTCTGACGGAGACGGGGAGGGGTGTAGGGGAGGGAGGGGGTGACGGAGACAGGGAGGGGTGTAGGGGGGGGAGGGGGTGATGGAGACGGGGAGGGGTGTTGGGGAGGGAGGTGGTGATGGAGAAGGGGATGGGTGTAGGGGAGGGAGGGTGTGACGGAGACGGGGAGGGGTGTAGGAGAGGGAGGGGGTGATGGAGACGGTGAAATGCGTACTGCAGGGTGGAGTAGGTAACCCTCTGCGCTCTCCCCCACCCCCAGGCCACTCGTTCTCCAGCGGCATGCTGGGCCTCTACGTCCTGGCACTGAGAGCCTCGTGTGTCGACCCGGCCCAGGTCACCGATCACACAAACACATCCCCCATCGACCTGGTCCGGTTACTGCAGGACAAGCTGGCAGCTGAGATGAACAGTATCGGTGAGGAGAGTGGTTGGGGGGGTGGCGAGGGGAGGGGCCGTCTCACCCCCTCTGGAGTTAAATGCAACACTTCCCTCCCAAGTATCATCCATGGTTGCCTGTCTCTCAAATGCCCCTGAACCCCACCGGGACATTCCACACACCCACCACTCTCTGTGTGACCTTCCTACCTCTCCGACTTTCCCCCCACCCCCCACCACCGGATGCTCCAAGAATCCATCTTGGACAACGACTCCCATCCACTCCATAATGTCCACTCCACTCCAAACCCATTCGTAAGGCCAGTGACATTGTGGGGGTGGAACTGGACTCTCTGACGGTGGCGTCTGAAAAGAGGATGCTGTCCAAGTTGCATGCCATCTTGGACAATGACTCCCATCCACTCCATAATGTACCGGTTAGGCACAGGAGTACATTCAGCCAGAGACTCATTCCACCGAGATGTAACACTGAGCGTCACAGGAAGTCATTCCTGTCTGTGGCCATCAAACTTTACAACTCCTCCCTCGGAGTGTCAGACACCCTGAGCCAATAGGCTGGTCCTGGACTTATTTCCACTGGGCACGATTAACTTTTATTTAATTATTTCTGGTTTTCTGTTGCTATATTTCTACACTGTTCTTGCTTGGTCTGACTGTAACAAAACCCAATTTCCCTCGGGATCAATAAAGTCTGTCTGTCTGTCTTTCTGTGTTTCTGTCTCTCCGTGTGTGCGGGTTGGGGAGGCGGAGTATTGACCTCTTACTGATCAATCTCTCTCTCTAACCCCTCTCTCCCGCTCTCCCTCCCTCACTCTCCCTGTCCTCTCGCCCCCCCCCTCTCCCCTCTCTCCACCTTTCACCCCCTGGCTCTCCCTCCCTCCCCCTCGCTCCCCCTCGCTGCCCCTCACTGCCCCTCTCTCCCCTCTCTCTCCCTCCCTCACTCTCCCTGTCCTCTTGCCCCCCCTCCCCTTCCCCCTCTCCACCTCTGTCCACCTTTCACCCCCCTGGCTCTCCCTCCCTCCCCCTCGCTGCCCCTCTCTCCCCTCTCTCTCCCTCCCTCACTCACTCTCCCTGTCCTCTCGCCCCCCCCCCTCTCATTCCCCCTCTCCACCTTTCACCCCCTGGCTCTCCCTCCCTCCCCCTCGCTGCCCCTCTCTCCCCTCTCTCTCCCTCCCTCACTCACTCTCCCTGTCCTCTCGCCCCCCCCCCTCTCCTTCCCCCTCTCCACCTTTCACCCCCTGGCTCTCCCTCCCTCCCCCTCGCTGCCCCTCTCTCCCCTCTCTCTCCCTCCCTCACTCTCCCTGTCCTCTCGCCCCCCCCTCTCCTTCCCCCCTCCACCTTTCACCCCCTGGCTCTCCCTCCCTCCCCCTCGCTGCCCCTCCCTCCCCCTCGCTGCCCCTCTCTCCCCTCTCTCTCCCTCCCTCACTCTCCCTGTCCTCTCGCCCCCCCCTCTCCTTCCCCCTCTCCACCTTTCACCCTCTGGCTCTCCCTCCCTCCCCCTCGCTGCCCCTCCCTCCCCCTCGCTGCCCCTCTCTCCCCTCTCTCTCCCTCCCTCACTCTCCCTGTCCTCTCGCCCCCCCCTCTCCTTCCCCCTCTCCACCTTTCACCCCCTGGCTCTCCCTCCCTCCCCCTCGCTGCCCCTCCCTCCCCCTCGCTGCCCCTCTCTCCCCTCTCTCTCCCTCCCTCACTCTCCCTGTCCTCTCGCCCCCCCCTCTCCCCTTCCCCCTCTCCACCTTTCACCCCCTGGCTCTCCCTCCCTCCCCCTCGCTGCCCCTCTCTCCCCTCTCTCTCCCTGCCTCACTCTCCCTGTCCTCTCGCCCCCCCCCTCTCCTTCCCCCTCTCCACCTTTCACCCCCTGGCTCTCCCTCCCTCCCCCTCGCTGCCCCTCCCTCCCCCTCGCTGCCCCTCTCCCCTCTCTCTCCCTCCCTCACTCTCCCTGTCCTCTCGCCCCCCCCCTCTCCCCTTCCCCCTCTCCACCTTTCACCCCCTCGCTGCCCCTCCCTCAGTCATGGACGCTCGCCCGGTGACATCCTACTATGAGGTGGCGCTGGCCCTGCTCGGCCTCTGCGAGATCGGCTCCCCGGTGAGTGAGATGGACGTCCAGGCTTTCTCGGACGCTGTGAGGAAGGGTTTCGTCACACAGGTCGGTGAGTGAAATCGGAGCGGGGGGGCGGGGGAGAGAGTGGAGGGAGAGAGGGTAGAGGGAGATGGGGAGGGAGGGAGTGAGAGAGTGGAGGGAGAGAGGGTAGAGGGAGATGGGGAGGGAGGGAGTGAGAGTGGGTAGAGGGAGATGGGGAGGGAGGGAGTGAGAGCGGGTAGAGGGAGATGGGGAGGGAGGGAGTGAGAGAGAGAGTGGAGGGAGAGAGGGTAGAGGGAGATGGGGAGAGAGGGCGTGAGAGAGAGTGGAGAGACGGTAGAGGGAGATGGGGAGGGAGGGTGTGAGAGAGAGAGTGGAGGGAGAGAGGGAGGGAGGGAGTGAGAGAGTGGAGGAAGAGAGGGTAGAGGGAGATGGGGAGGGAGGGCGTGAGAGTGGGTAGAGGGAGATGGGGAGGGTGGGAGTGAGAGTGGAGGGAGAGAGGGTAGAGGGGAATGGGGAGGGAGGGAGTGAGAGAGAGAGTGGAGGGAGAGGGTAGAGGGAGATGGGGAGGGAGTGAGAGAGAGAAGAGGGAGAGAGGGTAGAGGGAGATGGGGAGGGAGTGAGAGAGAGAAGGAGAGAGGGTAGAGGGAGATGGGGAGGGAGGAAGGGAGAGACGGTAGAGGGAGATGGGGAGGGAGGGAGTGAGAAAGAGAAGAGGGAGAGAGGGAGGGAGGGAGGGAGAGACGGTAGAGGGAGATGGGGAGGGAGGGAGGGAGAGACGGTAGAGGGAGATGGGGAGTGAGGGAGGGAGACGGTAGAGGGAGATGGGGAGGGAGGGGGTGAGAGAGAGAAGAGGGAGAGAGAGAGGGAGGGAGGGAGAGACGGTAGAGGGAGATGGGGAGGGAGGGAGGGAGAGACGGTAGAGGGAGATGGGGAGTGAGGGAGGGAGAGACGGTAGAGGGAGATGGGGAGGGAGGGAGAGAGAGAAGGAGAGAGGGTAGAGGGAGTTGGGGAGGGAGGAAGGGAGAGACGGTAGAGGGAGATGGGGAGGGAGTGAGAAAGAGAAGAGGGAGAGAGGGTAGAGGGAGATGGGGAGGGAGGGAGGGAGAGACGGTAGAGGGAGATGGGGAGGGAGGGAGTGAGAAAGAGAAGAGGGAGAGAGGGAGGGAGGGAGGGAGAGACGGTAGAGGGAGATGGGGAGGGAGGGAGGGAGAGACGGTAGAGGGAGATGGGGAGTGAGGGAGGGAGAGACGTTAGAGGGAGATGGGGAGGGAGGGAGTGAGAGAGAGAAGAGGGAGAGAGGGTAGAGGGAGATGGGGAGGGAGGGAGGGAGAGACGGTAGAGGGAGATGGGGAGTGAGGGAGGGAGAGACGTTAGAGGGAGATGGGGAGGGAGGGAGTGAGAGAGAGAAGAGGGAGAGAGGGTAGAGGGAGATGGGGAGGGAGGGAGAGAGAGAAGGAGAGAGGGTAGAGGGAGTTGGGGAGGGAGGAAGGGAGAGACGGTAGAGGGAGATGGGGAGGGAGTGAGAAAGAGAAGAGGGAGAGAGGGTAGAGGGAGATGGGGAGGGAGGGAGGGAGAGACGGTAGAGGGAGATGGGGAGGGAGGGAGTGAGAAAGAGAAGAGGGAGAGAGGGAGGGAGGGAGGGAGAGACGGTAGAGGGAGATGGGGAGGGAGGGAGGGAGAGACGGTAGAGGGAGATGGGGAGTGAGGGAGGGAGAGACGTTAGAGGGAGATGGGGAGGGAGGGAGTGAGAGAGAGAAGAGGGAGAGAGGGTAGAGGGAGATGGGGAGGGAGGGAGGGAGAGACGGTAGAGGGAGATGGGGAGTGAGGGAGGGAGAGACGTTAGAGGGAGATGGGGAGGGAGGGAGTGAGAGAGAGAAGAGGGAGAGAGGGTAGAGGGAGATGGGGAGGGAGGGAGGGAGAGACGGTAGAGGGAGATGGGGAGGGAGGGAGTGAGAAAGGAGGGAAGGGGAGGATGGAGGGTATGACTCGTTTCTGAGTGATGCAGCTGAGGGGAGGACAGAGCTGTTGAAGAGGAGGCCAACGGGGGAGATCGGGAGGAGAAGCAGGGAGCGGAAAGGGAGGGGAGCGAATGTCCAGACTCAGCCCCCATTGCTCTCGGCCCTTTGGCAGACACCGAGGCCGTCTCGGCCCTGGCCCTCCGCTGCCTCCAACAGGGAAGTTCCCAGCCCGAGGACACCGTGAGGGACGCCCGGCTCAAGCTGACCCTGGAGCTGTACAGTGCGCGGACCGACCAGCACACCATCGGCAACATCTACAGCACCGGGCTGGCCGCGCAGGTGGGCACAGGGTGATCCCACAGAGGGAGAGGTCACGGAGTGTGGGGAGGGAGGGGGTGACGGAGACGGGGAGGGAGTGGGTGACGGAGATGAGGAGGGGTGTAGGGGAGGGAGAGGGTGACGGAGATGGGGAGGGAGGGGTGTGACGGAGACGGGGAGGGGTGTAGGGGAGGGAGGGGGTGACGGAGACGGGGAGGGAGTGGGTGACGGAGATGAGGAGGGGTGTAGGGGAGGGAGGGGGTGACGGAGACGGGGAGGGGTGTAGGGGAGGGAGAGGCTGACGGAGACGGGGAGGGAGGGGGTGATGGAGACGGGGAGGGGTGTAGGGGAAGGAGGGGGTGACGGAGACGGGGAGGGAGGGGTGACGGAGACGGGGAGGGAGGGGGTGATGGAGATGGGGAGGGGTGTAGGGGAGGGAGGTGATGACGGAGACGGGGAGGGGTGTAGGGGAGGGAGGGGGTGATGGAGATGGGGAGGTGTGTAGGGGAGGGAGGGGGTGACGGAGATGGGGAGGGGTGTAGGGGAGGGAGGGGGTGACGGAGACGGGGAGGGGTGTAGGGGAGGGAGAGGCTGACGGAGACGGGGAGGGAGGGGGTGATGGAGACGGGGAGGGGTGTAGGGGAAGGAGGGGGTGACGGAGACGGGGAGGGAGGGGTGACGGAGACGGGGAGGGAGGGGGTGATGGAGATGGGGAGGGGTGTAGGGGAGGGAGGTGATGACGGAGACGGGGAGGGGTGTAGGGGAGGGAGGGGGTGATGGAGATGGGGAGGTGTGTAGGGGAGGGAGGGGGTGATGGAGATGGGGAGGGGTGTAGGGGAGGGAGGGGTTGACGGAGATGGGGAGGGGTGTAGGGGAGGGAGAGGGTGACGGAGACGGGGAGGGGTGTAGGGGAGGGAGGGGGTGACGGAGACGTGGAGCGGTGTGGGGGAGGGAGGGAGAGACGGAGATGGGGTGGGGTGTAGGGGAGGGAGATGGTGACGGAGACGGGGAGGGGTGTGGGGGAGGGAGGGGGAGACGGAGACGGGGAGGGGTGTAGGGGAGGGAGGGGGTGACGGAGACGGGGAGGGGTGTAGGGGAGGGAGGGGTTGACGGAGACGGGGAGGGGTGTAGGGGAGGGAGGGGGTGACGGAGACGGGGAGGGGTTTAGGGGAGGGAGGGGGTGACGGAGACGGGGAGGGGTGTAGGGGAGGGAGGGGGTGACGGAGACGGGGAGGGGTGTAGTGGAGGGAGGGGGTGATGGAGACGGGGAGGGGTGTAGGGGAGGGAGGGGGTGACGGAGACGGGGAGGGGTGTTGGGTTGGGAGGGGGTGACGGAGATGGGGAGGGGTGTGGGGGAGGGAGGGGGTGACGGAGACGGAGTGGGGTATAGGGGAGGGAGGGGGTGATGGAGACGGGGAGGGGTGTGGAGGAGGGAGGGGTGACGGAGATGGGGAGGGGTGTAGGGGAGGGAGGGGGTGACGGAGATGGGGAGGGGTGTAGTGGAGGGAGAGGGTGACAGAGACGGGGAGGTGAGGGGGAGGGAGGGGTGATGGAGAAGGGGAGGGGTGTAGGGGAGGGAGTGGGTGACGGAGACGGGGAGGGGTGTAGGGGAGGGAGGGGGTGACGGAGACGGGGAGGTGAGTGGGAGGGAGGGGTGATGGAGACGGGGAGGGGTGTAGGGGAGGGAGGGGGTGACGGAGACAGGGAGGTGTGTAGGGGAGGGAGGGGGTGACGGAGACAGGGAGGTGTGCAGGGGAGGGAGGGTGTGACGGAGACGGGGAGGGGTGTAGGGGAGGGAGGGGGTGACGGAGACGGGGAGGGGTGTGGGGGAGGGAGGGGGTGACGGAGACAGGGAGGTGTGAAGGGGAGGGAGGGGGTGACGGAGACGGGGAGGGGTGTAGGGGAGGGAGGGGGTGACGGAGACGGGGAGGGGTGTAGGGGAGGGAGGGGGTGACGGAGACGGGGAGGGGAGTAGTGGAGGGAGGGGGTGATGGAGACGGGGAGGGGTGTGGGAGAGGGAGGGATGATGGAGACGGGGAGGGGTGTAGGGGAGGGAGTGGGTGACGGAGACGGAGTGGGGTATAGGGGAGGGAGGGGGTGATGGAGACGGGGAGGGGTGTGGAGGAGGGAGGGGTGACGGAGACGGGAGGGGTGTAGGGGAAGGAGGGGGGTGACGGAGATGGGGAGGGGTGTAGTGGAGGGAGAGGGTGACAGAGACGGGGAGGTGAGGGGGAGGGAGGGGTGATGGAGACGGGGAGGGGTGTAGGGGAGGGAGTGGGTGACGGAGACGGGGAGAGGTGTCGGGGAGGGAGGGGGTGACGGAGACGGGGAGGTGAGTGGGAGGGAGGGGTGATGGAGACGGGGAGGGGTGTAGGGGAGGGAGGGGGTGACGGAGACGGGGAGGGGTGTAGGGGAGGGAGGGGGTGACGGAGACGGGGAGGGGAGTAGTGGAGGGAGGGGGTGATGGAGACGGGGAGGGGTGTGGGAGAGGGAGGGATGATGGAGACGGGGAGGGGTGTAGGGGAGGGAGTGGGTGACGGAGACGGAGTGGGGTATAGGGGAGGGAGGGGGTGATGGAGACGGGGAGGGGTGTGGAGGAGGGAGGGGTGACGGAGACGGGAGGGGTGTAGGGGAAGGAGGGGGTGACGGAGATGGGGAGGGGTGTAGTGGAGGGAGAGGGTGACAGAGACGGGGAGGTGAGGGGGAGGGAGGGGTGATGGAGATGGGGAGGGGTGTAGGGGAGGGAGTGGGTGACGGAGACGGGGAGGGGTGTCGGGGAGGGAGGGGGTGACGGAGACGGGGAGGTGAGTGGGAGGGAGGGGTGACGGAGACGGGGAGGGGTGTAGGGGAGGGAGGGGGGTGACGGAGACAGGGAGGTGTGTAGGGGAGGGAGGGGGTGACGGAGACAGGGAGGGGTGTGGGGGAGGGAGGGGGTGATGGAGACAGGGAGGGGTGTGGGAGAGGGAGGGATGATGGAGACGGGGAGGGGGTGACGGAGACGGGGAGGGGTGTAGGGGCGGGAGGGGTGACGGAGACGGGGCGGGGTTTAGGGGAGGGAGGGGGTGACGGAGACGGGGAGGGGTGTAGTGGAGGGAGGGGGTGACGGAGACGGGGAGGGGTGTAGGGGAGGGAGGGGTGATGGAGACGGGGAGGGGTGTAGGGGAGGGAGGGGGTGACGGAGACGGGGAGGGGTGTTGGGTTGGGAGGGGGTGACGGAGATGGGGAGGGGTGTGGGGGAGGGAGGGGGTGACGGAGACGGGGAGGGGTGTGGGGGAGGGAGGGAGTGACAGAGACGGCGAGGGGTGTTGGGGAGGGAGGGATGATGGAGACGGGGAGGGGTGTGGGGGAGGGAGGGGTTGACGGGGACGGGGAGGGGTGTAGGGGTGGGAGGGGATGACGGAGATGGGGAGGGGTGTGGGGGAGGGAGGGGGTGACGGAGACGGCGAGGGGTGTTGGGGAGGGAGGGATGACGGAGATGGGGAGGGGTGTGGGGGAGGGAGGGGGTGATGGAGACGGGGAGGGGTGTACGGGAGGGAGGGGGTGACAGAGACGGCGAGGGGTGTTGGGGAGGGAGGGATGATGGAGACGGGGAGGGGGTGATGGAGACGGGGAGGGGTGTAGGGGAGGGAGGGGGTGACGGAGACGGGGAGGGGTGTAGGGGAGGGAGGGGGTGACGGAGACGGGGAGGGGTGTAGGGGAGGTAGGGGGTGACGGAGACGGTGAGGGGTGTAGGGGATGGAGGGGTTGACGGAGACGGGGAGGGGTGTAGTGGAGGGAGGGGGTGACGGAGACGAGGAGGGGTGTAGTGGAGGGAAGGTGTGACGGAGACGGGGATTGGTGTAGGGGAGGGAGGGGGTGATGGAGACGGGGAGGGGTGTAGGGGAGGGAGGGGGTGACGGAGACGGGGAGGGGTGTAGGGGAGGGAGGGGGTGACGGAGATGGGGAGGGGTGTAGGGGAGGGAGGGGGTGACAGAGACGGCGAGGGGTGTTGGGGAGGGAGGGATGATGGAGACGGGGAGGGGTGTAGGGGAGGGAGGGGTGACGGAGATGGGGAGGGGTGTGGGGGAGGGAGGGGGTGTTGGAGACGGGGAGGGGTGTACGGGAGGGAGGGGGTGACAGAGACGGCGAGGGGTGTTGGGGAGGGAGGGGATGACGGAGACGGGGAGGGGGTGATGGAGACGGGGAGGGGTGTAGAGGAGGGAGGGGATGACGGAGACGGGGAGGGGTGTAGGGGAGGGAGGGGGTGACGGAGACGGGGAGGGGTGTAGGGGAGGGAGGGGGTGATGGAGACGGGGAGGGGTGTACGGGAGGGAGGGGGTGACAGAGACAGTGAGGGGTGTTGGGGAGGGAGGGGGTGACGGAGACGGGGAGGAGTGTAGGGGAGGGAGGGGTGATGGAGACGGGGAGCGGTGTAGGGGAGGGAGTGGGTGACGGAGACGGGGAGGGGTGTAGGGGAGGGAGGGGATGACGGAGACGGGGAGGGTTGTTGGGGAGGGAAGGGGTGACGGAGACGGGGAGGGGTGTAGGGGAGGGAGGGGTGATGGAGACGGGGAGGGGGTGATGGAGACGGGGAGGGGTGTAGGGGAGGGAGGGGGTGACGGAGACGGGGAGGGGTGTAGGGGAGGGAGGGGGTGACGGAGACGGGGAGGGGTGTAGGGGAGGGAGGGGGTGACGGAGACGGTGAGGGGTGTAGGGGATGGAGGGGTTGACGGAGACGGGGAGGGGTGTAGTGGAGGGAGGGGGTGACGGAGACGAGGAGGGGTGTAGTGGAGGGAAGGTGTGACGGAGACGGGGATTGGTGTAGGGGAGGGAGGGGGTGATGGAGACGGGGAGGGGTGTAGGGGAGGGAGGGGGTGACGGAGACGGGGAGGGGTGTAGGGGAGGGAGGGGGTGACGGAGATGGGGAGGGGTGTAGGGGAGGGAGGGGGTGACAGAGACGGCGAGGGGTGTTGGGGAGGGAGGGATGATGGAGACGGGGAGGGGTGTAGGGGAGGGAGGGGTGACGGAGATGGGGAGGGGTGTGGGGGAGGGAGGGGGTGTTGGAGACGGGGAGGGGTGTACGGGAGGGAGGGGGTGACAGAGACGGCGAGGGGTGTTGGGGAGGGAGGGGATGACGGAGACGGGGAGGGGGTGATGGAGACGGGGAGGGGTGTAGAGGAGGGAGGGGATGACGGAGACGGGGAGGGGTGTAGGGGAGGGAGGGGGTGACGGAGACGGGGAGGGGTGTAGGGGAGGGAGGGGGTGATGGAGACGGGGAGGGGTGTACGGGAGGGAGGGGGGTGACAGAGACGGCGAGGGGTGTTGGGGAGGGAGGGGGTGACGGAGACGGGGAGGAGTGTAGGGGAGGGAGGGGTGATGGAGACGGGGAGGGGTGTAGGGGAGGGAGTGGGTGACGGAGACGGGGAGGGGTGTAGGGGAGGGAGGGGATGACGGAGACGGGGAGGGTTGTTGGGGAGGGAGGGGTGATGGAGACGGGGAGGGGTGTGGGGGAGGGAGGGGGTGACGGAGACGGGGAGGGGTGTGGGGGAGGGAGGGGTTGATGGGGACGGGGAGGGGTGTAGGGGTGGGAGGGGATGACGGAGATGGGGAGGGGTGTGGGGGAGGGAGGGTGTGACGGAGACGGGGAGGGGTTGTAGGGGAGGGAGGGGTGATGGAGACGGGGAGGGGTGTGGGGGAGGGAGGGGGTGACGGAGACGGGGAGGGGTGTAGGGGAGGGAGTGGGTGACGGAGACGGGGAGGGGTGTAGGGGAGGGAGGGGATGACGGAGACGGGGAGGGTTGTTGGGGAGGGAAGGGGTGACGGAGACGGGGAGGGGTGTAGGGGAGGGAGGGGTGATGGAGACGGGGAGGGGGGTGATGGAGACGGGGAGGGGGTGTAGGGGAGGGAGGGGGTGACGGAGACGGGGAGGGGTGTAGGGAGGGAGGGGGTGACGGAGACGGGGAGGGGTGTAGGGGAGGGAGGGGGGTGACGGAGACGGTGAGGGGTGTAGGGGATGGAGGGGTTGACGGAGACGGGGAGGGGTGTAGTGGAGGGAGGGGGTGACGGAGACGAGGAGGGGTGTAGTGGAGGGAAGGTGTGACGGAGACGGGGATTGGTGTAGGGGAGGGAGGGGGTGATGGAGACGGGGAGGGGTTGTAGGGGAGGGAGGGGGTGACGGAGACGGGGAGGGGTGTAGGGGAGGGAGGGGGTGACGGAGATGGGGAGGGGTGTAGGGGAGGAGGGGGTGACAGAGACGGCGAGGGGGTGTTGGGGAGGGAGGGATGATGGAGACGGGGAGGGGTGTAGGGGAGGGAGGGGTGACGGAGATGGGGGAGGGGTGTGGGGGAGGGAGGGGGTGTTGGAGACGGGGAGGGGTGTACGGGAGGGAGGGGGTGACAGAGACGGCGAGGGGTGTTGGGGAGGGAGGGGATGACGGAGACGGGGAGGGGGTGATGGAGACGGGGAGGGGTGTAGAGGGAGGGAGGGGATGACGGAGACGGGGAGGGGTGTAGGGGAGGGAGGGGGTGACGGAGACGGGGAGGGGTGTAGGGGAGGGAGGGGGTGATGGAGACGGGGAGGGGTGTACGGGAGGGAGGGGGTGACAGAGACGGCGAGGGGTGTTGGGGAGGGAGGGGGTGACGGAGACGGGGAGGAGTGTAGGGGAGGGAGGGGTGATGGAGACGGGGAGGGGTGTAGGGGAGGGAGTGGGTGACGGAGACGGGGAGGGGTGTAGGGGAGGGAGGGGATGACGGAGACGGGGAGGGTTGTTGGGGAGGGAGGGGTGATGGAGACGGGGAGGGGTGTGGGGGAGGGAGGGGGTGACGGAGACGGGGAGGGGTGTGGGGGAGGGAGGGGTTGATGGGGACGGGGAGGGGGTGTAGGGGTGGGAGGGGATGACGGAGATGGGGAGGGGTGTGGGGAGGGAGGGTGTGACGGAGACGGGGAGGGGTGTAGGGGAGGGAGGGGTGATGGAGACGGGGAGGGGTGTGGGGGAGGGAGGGGGTGACGGAGACGGGGGAGGGGTGTGGGGGAGGGAGGGGTTGACGGGGACGGGGAGGGGTGTAGGGGTGGGAGGGGATGACGGAGATGGGGAGGGGTGTGGGGGAGGGAGGGTGTGACGGAGACGGGGAGGGGTTGTAGGGGAGGGAGGGGGTGATGGAGGGGGAGGGGTGTTGGGGAGGGAGGGGGTGACGGAGACAGGGAGGGGTGTAGGGGAGGGAGGGGGTGACGGAGACGGGGAGGGGTGTAGGGGTGGGAGGGGGATGACGGAGATGGGGAGGGGTGTGGGGGAGGGAGGGGGTGACGGAGACGGGGAGGGGTGAAGGGGCGGGAGGGTGTGACGGAGACGGGGAGGGGTGTTGGGGAGGGAGGGGGTGATGGAGACAGGGAGGGGTGTAGGGAGGGAGGGGGGTGACAGAGACGGCGAGGGGTGTTGGGGAGGGAGGGATGATGGAGACGGGGAGGGGTGTGGGTGAGGGACGGGTTGACGGGGACGGGGAGGGGTGTAGGGGTGGGAGGGGGTGACGGAGATGGTGAGGGGTGTGGGGGAGGGAGGGGGTGACGGAGACGGGAGGGGTGTTGGGGAGGGAGGGGGGTGACGGAGATGGGGGAGGGGTGTAGGGGAGGGAGGGGGTGACGGAGATGGGGAGGGGTGTAGGGGAGGGAGGGGGTGACGGAGACGGGGGAGGGAGGGGGTGACGGAGACGGGGAGGGGTGTTGGGGAGGGAGGGGGTGACGGAGATGGGGAGGGGGTGTGGGGGGAGGGAGGGGTGACGGAGATGGGGAGGGGTGTTGGGGAGGGAGGGGGTGACGGAGATGGGGAGGGGTGTGGGGGAGGGAGGGGGTGACGGAGACGGGGAGGGGTGAAGGGGCGGGAGGGTGTAGTCTATGATGTCTAACCCCCCCCCCCCCCCACCTCCTCAATCTCCAGGCCTTATTCGCCAACGAGGATATCATCCCGCCCGCAGTTTGGGGCGCCAGGGAGGTCCTGCAGGAGCTCGGAGCCCTGGCCGAGCTGGGGGCGTTCCAGGTCCCTGTCTCCGCCTCGCAGGTCCTCCCCGCCCTCCTCCGGAAGTCGTTTCTCGATGCTGGCCGGATACCCTGCTCCGGTAATCTTCCGCACCTCCCCCCTGCCGACCCTCACAGTGAAGTATATTAAAAAACTTTTCCTGTCCACTTTGATGTTGTCCGCGAACTTGCTTCCATATCTCATCTTTTTCCCTTCTGATGATTTTTTAATTGCTCTCTGCAGGTTTTTAAAGACTCCCCACTAATTTTTGCTTTGTTGAATGTCCTTTCTTTTGCTTTCACAATGGCTTTGACTTCCCTCGTCAGCCACGGTTGCGCTATTTTGCCATTTGAGTCTTTCTTCATTTTTGGAATTCCCGTCTCCTGCACCTTCCTCATTTTTCTCAGAAACACACGCCATTTCTGCTCTGCCGACATCCCTGACATCAGCTTCTTCCAATCTACTTTGTCCAGCTCCTCTCTCTCAACCCTATAACCGTATAACAATTACAGCACGGAAACAGGCCATCTCGGCCCTTCCAGTCCGTGCCGAACGCTTACTCTCACCTAGTCCCACCGACCCGCACTCAGCCCATAACCCTCCATTCCTTTCCTGTCCATATACCTATCCAATTTTACTTTAAATGACAATACCGAACCTGCCTCTACCACTTCTACTGGAAGCTCGTTCCACACAGCTACCACTCTCTGAGTAAAGAAATTCCCCCTCGTGTTACTCTTAACCTTTTGCCCCCTAACTCTCAACTCATGTCCTCTTGTTTGCATCTCCCCTACTGTCAAAGGAAAAAGCCTATCCACGTCAACTCTATCTATCCCCCTCATAATTTTAAACACCTCAATCAAGTCCCCCCTCAACTTTCTACGCTCCAAAGAATAAAGACCTAACTTGTTCAGCCTTTCCCTGTAACTTAGGTGCTGAAACCCAGGGAACACTCTAGTAAATCTCCTCTGTACTCTCTCTATTTTGTTGATATCTTTTCTATAATTCAGTGACCAGAACTGTACACAATACTCCAAATTCGACCTTACCAATGTCTTGTACAATTTTAACATTACATCCCAACTCCTATACTCAATGCTCTGATTTATAAAGGCCAGCATACCAAAAGCTTTCGTCACCACCCTATCCACATGAGATTCCACCTTCAGGGAACTATGCACCATTATTCCTAGATCACTCTGTTCTACTGCATTCCTCAATGCCCTACCATTTACCGTGTATGTCCCAATTGGATTATTCCTACAAAAATGTAGCACCTCACACTTATCAGCATTAAACTCCATCTGCCATCGTTCAGCCCATTCTTCTAACTGGCCTAAATCTCTCTGCAAGCTTTGAAAACCTACTTCATTATCCACAACACCACCTATCCCAGTATCAAATGCATACTTACTAATCCAATTTGCCACCCCATCACCCAGATCATTAACGTATATGACAAACAACATTAGACCCAGTACAGATCCACATGAGAATTCTCACGCTCGAGCTTTCTACACAAAAAAAACTTTTGCACCGACGATAAAGACGCTTCGAACTCTGAACATTAACCTGATTCCTCCGGCCCCCCCCCAATCAGCGACCGTTCAGTCTGGACCGGTGACGTACGGCCTGTCGGAGATCTCGGTACGCTACACCGTGAAGAGAGATGAGGGATGCACGCACGCCTGCTCCCACTCCGTCGTCGTCACCGTCCCCGCAGGCTCGACCATCCTGGACGTGATGAAGGTGGCTGCGTTGAAAGACCCTGGGGACTTCAAGTGAGTGCAGAGGAGGCAGCGTAGAGAAGAGGGGTTCCCCCGACGCGGGGTGACGGGCCGGTGTGTGTCGGTGAGGGGAGTCGGGAGGTCACATAACGGTTGTGCAAGAGGTTGGCGAGGAAAGTGTTTTGGGAGTGGTGCCATTGACACTCGGACAGGGACACGGATAGGAAAGGTTTAGAGGGATACGGGTGGTCCGTCTGTGGAAGGAGCTGCCGGAGGAAGAGGTCGAGGCAGGTATATTAACGACATTCGGACAGGGACACGGAGAGGAAAGGTTTAGAGGGATAAGAGTGGACCATCTGTGGAAGGAGCTGCCGGAGGAAGTGGTCGAGCAGGTACATTAACGACACTCGGACAGTGATACTGATAGGAACGGTTTAGAGGGATACGGGTGGTCCGTCTGTGGAAGGAGCTGCCGGAGGAAGTGGTCGAGGCAGGTACATTAACGACACTCGGACAGGGACACGGAGAGGAAAGGTTTAGAGGGATACGGGTGGTCTGTCTGTGGAAGGAGCTGCCGGAGGAAGTGGTCGAGGCAGGTACATTAACGACACTCGGACAGGGACACGGATAGGAAAGGTTTAGAGGGATACGGGTGGTCCGTCTGTGGAAGGAGCTGCCGGAGGAAGTGGTCGAGGCAGGTACGTTAAAGACACTCGGACAGGGACACGGATAGGAAAGGTTTAGAGGGATACTGGTGGTGCGTCTGTGGAATGAGCTGCCGGAGGAAGTGGTCGAGGCAGGTACATTAACGACACTCGGACAGGGACACGGATAGGAAAGGTATAGAGGGATACGGGTGGTCCGTCTGTGGAAGGAGCTGCCGGAGGAAGTGGTCGAGGCAGGTACATTAATGACACTCAGACAGGGACACGGATAGGAAAGGTTTAGAGGGATACGGGTGGTCCATCTGTGAAAGGAGCTGCCGGAGGAAGTGGTCGGGGCAGGTACATTAACGACACTCGGACAGGGACACGGATAGGAAAGGTTTAGACGGATACGGGTGGTACGTCTGTGGAAGGAGCTGCCGGAGGAAGTGGTCGGGGCAGGTACATTAACGACACTCGGACAGGGACACGGATAGGAAAGGTTTAGAGGGATACGGGTGGTCCGTCTGTGGAAGGAGCTGCCAAAGGAAGTGGTCGGGGCAGGTACCTTAACGACACTCGGACAGGGACACGGATAGGAAAGGTTTAGAGGGATACGGGTGGTCCGTCTGTGGAAGGAGCTGCCGGAGGAAGTGGTCGAGGCAGGTACATTAACGACACTTGGACAGGGACACGGATAAGAAAGGTTTAGAGGGATACGGGTGGTCCGTCTGTGGAAGGAGCTGCCGGAGGAAGTGGTCGAGGCAGGTACATTAACGACACTCGGACAGGGACACGGATAGGAAAGGTTTAGAGGGATACGGGTGGTCCATCTGTGGAAGGAGCTGCCGGAGGAAGTGGTGGAGGTGGGTACATTAACGACACTCGGACAGGGACACGGAGAGGAAAGGTTTAGAGGGATACGGGTTGTCCGTCTGTGGAAGGATCTACCGGAGGAAGTGGTCGAGGCAGGTACATTAACGACACTCGGACAGGGACACGGATAGGAAAGGTTTAGAGGATACGGCTGGTCCATCTGTGGAAGGAGCTGCCGGAGGAAGTGGTCGAGGCAGGTACATTAACGACACTCGGACAGGGACACGGAGAGGAAAGGTTTAGAGGGATACGGGTGGTCCGTCTGTGGAAGGAGCTGCCGGAGGAAGTGGTTGAGGCAGGTACATTAACGACACTCGGACAGGGACACGGATAGGAAAGGTTTAGACGGATACGGGTGGTACGTCTGTGGAAGGAGCTGCCAAAGGAAGTGGTCGGGGCAGGTACATTAACGACACTCGGACAGGGACACGGTTAAGAAAGGTTAGAGGGATGATGGGAATCTGGGCAGGACTGGGTCGAAACTCCTGTCTATATGACTGTGACAGAGGAGGATTTCAGCCAAGGGGAAGGGGAGGGAGGGGAGGGCAGAGGAAGGGGGATAATTCAGTCAGAGGCGTCCTTCTGTGGTTAGGTGGGTGGGGTGAGCCATCAGTCCCGAACTCACTCACTCTCTCTCTCTCTCTCTCTCTCTCTCTCACCGCCCCTCTCCAGATTCTCCACAGAACGCTCTGCTTGGGGCGAATACGTCGTCAGCATCGGGGGTACTGAGGCCAACACCCGGGACAAGACCTACTGGCAGTTCCTCGTCGGTTCGCGCCCCATTCCTGTAGGTGAGTCTGCTCCCCGACAGACGTTCCCCCCTCCCCTGGCTGCAGTTGTGTCGAGTTTTGGCCTAACCCTGTGACTCGTGCCCTCTATCCCTATCCGGCCTCCCTCACTCCACTCTCCCTCCAGGTGTGGCTGCCTACAAGCTTTCCGATGGGGACCACGTCGTCGCCAAGTTCACCACGTATTGACCGCCGTCGCGCGGATCGGCCGTGTCCTCGCCTCCTCCTGAATAAACTCTGAACGAATCTCCCTCAGCAATCGGTGTCTGAACGAGTGATTGCATTCCGACGTGGCGGGGCACAGATTGACCCAGGGGTTCGGAGTCCCAGCCTGGGGGGGGGGGGGGGGGCAAACGGCTTGCTCCGGTCCATCCGTGGCTGCGGAGGGTGGGGGGGGGGGCGGTGGCGAGGTCCCTCGGAGGGGTGAGGTGTTTCTGCGTCACGCCCGAGGTTGGGTTGGGGGTGGAGTCATGTTCAAATCTCAGCACAGGGAGGAGGTCTGGAGTTGGGTCTCTCCCTCTCTCCACTCATTCCTCACTAACCCCACTGTCACTTCCCCCCCCCTCTCTCTCCAGACCTCTCCTAACCTTTCTCTCTCCTTCCCATCTCTGACACTCTCTCTCTTACTCCCTCCCTATATCTCTCTCTATCTCTCTCTCTCCATCTCTCTCTCTGCACCCCCCTCGCTAAACTCTCCCAGTCTGTTAATTTCTTCAGCCTCCGAGACAGAGAGAGAGACAGAGAGACAGAGACAGAGAGAGACGGTGAGAGAGAGAGGGAGGCGAAGAGAGAGAGGAGGGAGGGAGAGGGAGAGAGAGAGAGTGAGAGGGAGAAAGTGAGGGAGAGAGAGAGGGAGAGGGGGAGAGAGTGAAAGAGAGGGAGAGAGGGAGGGGGAGAGAGCGAGAGGGAGAGAGAGAGGGAGGGGAGAGAGAAAGTGAGGGCGAGAGAGTGAGAGGGAGAGAGAAATTGATGGGCAGAGAGAGATGGGAGAGAGGAGGAGAGGGAAAGGGGAAATGAGGGAGAGAGGTCGAGAGGGGGGGTGCAGTGCGAGTGGAGAGGGAGGGAGATAGGCAGAGAGAGTGGATGAGGAGGGTCAGAGGTGAGAGAAAAGGGAAGGGGGAGAGAGAGAGTGGGGATAGAGAGAGAGAGGGGGGAGAGTGGGGATAGAGGGAATAGAGAGAGAGAGAGAGTGGGGATTGAGAGAGGGAGGAGTGAAGGGGAGAGAGGAGAGAGTGGGGATAGACTTTATCCTATCTTGTCCTGTGTCACCAAGTACTCCATCACTTCATCCCTAACAATTGACTCCAACGTCTTCCCAACCGCTGGGGCCAGGCGAACTGGCCTGTAATTTCCTTTCTGCTGCCTTCCTCCTTTCTTAAAGAGCAGAGTGACGTTTGCAGCTTTCCAGCCCTCCGGCACCATGACAGAGTCCGACGAGTTTTCAAAGATCGTTTCTAATGCCACCACAATCTCCAACGCTACCTCTTTCAGAACCCTAGGGAGCAGTTCCTCTGGTCCGGGTGACTTATGTACCTTTAGTTCTTTCAGTTTTTGACACTAACTGCACCCACCTCTCTTCCTTCACTCAGTACAACGTCAGGCTCACTGCTAGTGTCTTCCACAGTGAAGACCGATGCAAAATACTCATTCAGTTCATCTGCCATTTCCTTGGCCCCCAATGTTATTATTTCCCCTGCCTCACTTTCTTTCTCCTGGACCCACCCTCATTTCTCTTTTAATTTTAAAAACTTTAAAAAAAGTTTTAAAAACTTTAAAAAGTTTGAAAAAACTTTTCCTGTCCACTTTGATATTGTTCACGAACTTGCTTCCATATCTCATCTTTTTCCCTTCTAATGATTTTTTAGTTGCTCTCTGCAGGTTTTTAAAAACTTCCCACTAATTTTTGCTTTGTTGAATGTCCTTTCTTTTGCTTTCACAATGGCTTTGACTTCCCTCGTCAGCCACGGTTGCGCTCTTGCCATTTGAGTCTTTCTTCGTTTTTGGAATTCCCGTCTCCTGCTCCTTCCTCATTTTTCTCAGAAACACACGCCATTTCTGCTCTGCTGACATCCCTGACATCAGCTTCTTCCAATCTACTTTGTCCAGCTCCTCTCTCTCAACCCTATAACCGTATAACAATTACAGCACAGAAACAGGCCATCTCGGCCCTTCCAGTCCGTGCCGAACGCTTACTCTCACCTCGTCCCACCGACCCGCACTCAGCCCACAACCCTCCATTCCTTTCCCGTCCATATACCTATCCAATTTTACTTTAAATGACAATACCGAACCTGCCTCTACCACTTCTACTGGAAGCTCCTTCCACACAGCTACCACTCTGAGTAAAGAAATTCCCCCTCGTGTTACCCTTAAACTTTTGCATGCTAACTCTCAACTCATGTCCTCTCGTTTGAAGCTCCCCTACTCTCAAAGGAAAAAGCCTATCCACGTCAACTCTATCTATCCCCCTCATAATTTTAAATACCTCTATCAAGTCCCCCCTCAACCTTCTACGCTCCGAAGAATAAAGACCTAACTTGTTCAACCTTTCACTGTAACTTAGGTGCTGAAACCCAGGTAACATTCTAGTAAATCTCCTCTGTACTCTCTCTATTTTGTTGACATCTTTTCTATAATTCGGTGACCAGAACTGTACACAATACTCCAAATTCGGCCTCACCAATGCCTTGTACAATTTTAACACTACATCCCAACTCCTATACTCAATGCTCTGATTTATAAAGGCCAGCATACCAAAATCTTTCGTCACCACCCTATCCACATGAGATTCCACCTTCAGGGAACTATGCACCATTATTCCTAGATCACTCTGTTCTACTGCATTCCTCAATGCTCTACCATTTACCGCGTATGTCCCAATTGGATTATTCCTACAAAAATGTAGCACCTCACACTTATCAGCATTAAACTCCATCTGCCATCTTTCAGCCCACTCTTCTAACTGGCCTAAATCCCTCCAGAAGCTTTGAAAACCTACTTCATTATCCACAACACCACCTACCTAAGTATCATCTGCATACTTACTAATGCCCTCTGCAGCTTCTTTCGTTCCTGTGCAGTAGCCCCTCCACATACCA
This sequence comes from Hypanus sabinus, assembly GCF_030144855.1. Taxonomy (NCBI): domain Eukaryota; kingdom Metazoa; phylum Chordata; class Chondrichthyes; order Myliobatiformes; family Dasyatidae; genus Hypanus; species Hypanus sabinus. The sequence continues at coordinate 264,344 of NW_026781495.1, read as the reverse complement.
GACAGCGATGGAGCCTGTCAGAATGCTCTCCACGGTACAACTATAGAACTTCTTGAGTGTATTTGTTGAAATGCCGAAACTCTTCAAACCCCTAATAAACTACAGCCGCTGTCTTGCCTTCTTTATAATTACATCGATATGTTGGGGCCAGGTTAGATCCTCAGACAGACAGAGGGAGGGGACGGAGAGGGAGAGGGAGGGAGGGGACAGAGAGAGAGAGAGGGAGGGAGGGAGGGAGGGGATGGAGAGACAGACAGACATACTTTACAGTCGCACCAACCAAGAATAGTGAAGAAATATAGCATTATAAACCCAGAACTAATTAAATAATAATGTTAATCTTGCCCAGTGGAAATAAGTCCAGGACCAGCCTATTGGCTCAGGGTGTCTGACACTCCGAGGGAGGAGTTGTAAAGTTTGATCCCACAGGCAGGAATGACTTCCTGTGACGCTCAGTGTTACATCTCGGTGGAATGAGTCTCTGGCTGAATGTACTCCTGTGCCTAACCAGTACATTATGGAGTGGATGGGAGACATTGTCCAAGATGGCATGCAACTTGGACAGCATCCTCTTTTCAGACACCACTGTCAGAGAGTCCAGTTCCACCCCCACAATGTCACTGGCCTTACGAATGAGTTTGGAGTGGAGTGGACATTATGGAGTGGATGGGAGACATTGTCCAAGATGGCATGCAACTTGGACAGCATCCTCTTTTCAGACGCCACTGTCAGAGAGTCCGGTTCCACCCCCACAACGTCACTGGCCTTACGAATGAGTTTGTTGATTCTGTTGGTGTCTGCTACCCTCAGCCTGCTGCCCCAGCACACAACAGCAAACATGATAGCACTGGCCACCACAGACTCGTAGAACATCCTCAGCATCGTCCGGCAGATGTTAAAGGACCTCAGTCTCCTCAGGAAATAGAGAAGGCTCTGACCCTTCTTGTAGACAGCCTGAGTGTTCTTTGACCAGTCCAGTTTATTGTCAATTGGTATCCCCAGGTATTTGTAATCCTCCACCATGTCCACACTGACCCTTGGATGGAAACAGGGGTCACCGGTGCCTTAGCCCTCCTCAGGTCCACCACCAGCTCCTTAGTCTTTTTCACATCAAGCTGCAGATGATTCTGCTCGCACCGTGTGACAAAGTTTCCCACCGTAGCCCTGAACTCAGCCTCATCTCCCTTGCTGATGCATCCGACTATGGCAGAGTCATCAGAGATCCTGACACCCAGGAACCGACTCGACTGAGAGACTTTGCTTTCTCCCCATCAGATTTCAAGTGGAACACAATCGTGTTGTGATCACTGGTTCTGAAGGGTTCTTTTACCTTAGGCTCCCTAATCGCCTCCGGTTCATTACATCACACCCAATGCTGTATAGTTGGTCCAAGTCAAGTCAAGTTTATTGTAATTTACACCATAAACTGCTGGTACAGTACACAGTGAAAACGAGACAAGGTTCCTCCAGGACCCTGGTGCCACATGAAACAACACAAAACCACACTAGACTGTGTGAGACAGCACAGAACCACACTAGACTGTGTGAGACAGCACAAAACCACAGAAGACTGTGTGAGACAGCACAAAACTACACTAGACAGTGTGGGACAGCACAAAACTACACTAGACTGTGTGAGACAGCACAAAACCACACTAGACTGTGTGAGACAGCACAAAACCACACCAGACTGTGTGAGACAGCACAAAACCACACTAGACTGTGTGAGACAGCACAAAACCACACTAGACTGTGTGAGACAGCACAAACCGACACTAGACTGTGTGAGACAGCAAAAAACCACACCAGACTGTGTGAGACAGCACAAAACCACACTAGACTGTGTGAGACAGCACAAAACTACACCAGACTGTGTGAGACAGCACAAAACCACACCAGCATGTGTGAGACAGCACAAAACCACACTAGACTGTGTGAGACAGCACAAAACCACACTAGACTGTGTGAGACAACTCAACACCACACTAGACTGTGTGAGACAGCACAAAACCACACTAGACCGTGTGAGACAGCACAAAACTACACCAGACTGTGTGAGACAACACAAAACCACACTAGACTGTGTGAGACAGCACAAAACCACACTAGACTGTGTGGGACAGCACAAAACCACACTAGACTGTGTGAGACAGCACAAAACTACACCAGACTGTGTGAGACAGCATCAAACTACACGAGACTGTGTGGGACAGCATAAAACAACACTAGACTGTGTGAGACATCAGGAAACTACACCAGACTGTGTGAGACAGCACAAAACTACACTAGACTGTGTGAGACAACACAAAACCACACCAGACTGTGCGAGACAGCACAAAACCACACTAGACTGTGTGAGACAGCACAAAACCACACTAGACTGTGTGAGACAGCACAAAACCACACTAGGCTGTGTGAGACAACAACAAACTACACCAGACTGTGTGAGACAGCACCAAACCACACTAGACTGTGTGAGACAGCACAAAACCACACTAGACTGTGTGAGACAGCACAAAACCACACTAGACTGTGTGAGACAGCACAAAACTACACCAGACTGTGTGAGACAGCATCAAACTACACGAGACTGTGTGGGACAGCATAAAACAACACTAGACTGTGTGAGACAGCAGGAAACTACACCAGACTGTGTGAGACAGCATAAAACTACACTAGACTGTGTGAGACAACACAAAACCACACCAGACTGTGTGAGACAGCACAAAACCACACTAGACTGTGTGAGACAGCACAAAACTACACTAGACTGTGTGGGACAGCACAAAACCACACTAGACTGTGTGAGACGGCAGGAAACTTCACCAGACTGTGTGAGACAGCACAAAACTACACCAGACTGTGAGAGACAGCACAAACACACACTAGACTGTGTGACACAGCACAAACCCACACTAGACTGTGTGAGACAGCACTAAACTACACTGGACTGTGTGGGACAGCACAAAACCACACTAGACTGTGTGAGACAAAACAAAACTACACTAGACTGTGTGAGACAGCACAAACCCACACTAGACTGTGTGAGACAGCACAAAACGACACCAGACTGTGTGAGACTGCACAAAACCACACTAGACTGTGTGAGACAACACGAAACTACACAAGACTGTGTGAGACAGCACAAGACCACACTAGACTGTGTGAGACAGCACAAAACTACACTAGACTGTGTGGGACAGCACAAAACTACACTAGACTGTGTGAGACAGCACAAAACTACACTACACTGTGTGAGACAGCACAAAACTACACCAGACTGTGTGAGACAGCACAACACCACAGTAGACTGTGTGAGACAGCACAAAACTACACCAGACTGTGTGAGACAACACAAAACTACACCAGACTGTGTGAGACAGCACAAAACTACTCTAGACTCTGTGCGATAACACAAAGCTACACTAGACTGTGTGAGAGAACTCAGAACTACACTAGACTGTGTGAGACAGCACAAAACCACACTAGACTGTGTGAGACAACACAAGACTACACTAGACTGTGTGACATAGCACAAGACTACACTAGACTGTGTGAGACAACGCAAAACCACACTAGACTGTGTGAGACAACACAAAACTACACCAGACTCTGTGAGACAGCACAAAACTACACTAGAGTGTGTGAGACAGCACAAGGCTACACTAGACTGTGTGAGACAGCACAAAACCACATTTGACTGTGTGAGACAGCAGGAAACTACACCAGACTGTGTGAGACAGCACAAAACTACACCAGACTGTGAGAGACAGCACAAAACTACACTAGACTGTGTGAGACAGCACACAACTACACTAGACTGTGTGAGACAACACAAGACTACACCAGACTGTGTGACACAGCACAAAACTACAGCAGACTGTGTGAGACAGCACAAAACTACACTAGACTGTGTGCGACAACACAAAGCTTCACTAGACTGTGTGACACAGCACAAGACTACACTAGACTGTGTGAGACAACACAACGCCACACTAGACTGTGTGAGACAGCACCAAACCACACTACATTGTGTGAGACAGCACAAAACCACACTAGACTGTGTGAGACAGCACAAAACCACACTAGACTGTGTGAGACAGCACAAAACTACACTAGACTTTGTGAGACAACACAAAACCACACTAGACTGTGTGAGACAGCACAAAACTACACCAGACTGTGTGAGACAGCATCAAACTACACTAGACTGTGTGGGACAGCATAAAACCACACTAGACTGTGTGAGACAGCAGGAAACTACACCAGACTGTGTGCGACAGCACAAAACTACACCAGACTGTGTGAGACAGCACAAAACAACACCAGACTGTGTGAGACAACACACAACTACACCAGACTGTGCGAGACAGCACAAAACCACACTAGACTGTGTGAGACAGCACAAAACCACACTAGACTGTGTGAGACAGCACAAAACCACACTAGACTGTGTGAGAAAGCACAAAACCACACTAGACTTTGTGAGACAGTACAAAACGACACCAGACTGAGAGAGACAGCACAAAACCACACTAGACTGTGTGAGACAGCACAAAACTACACTAGACTGTGTGAGACAACACAAAACTACACAAGACTGTGTGAGAGAGCAGAAGACCACACTAGACTGTGTGAGACAGCACAAAACTACACTAGACTGTGTGAGACAGCACAGAACTACACCAGACTGTGTGACACAGCACAAGACTACACTAGACTGTGTGAGACAACACAACGCCACACTAGACTGTGTGAGACAGCACAAAACCGTACTAGACTGTGTGAGACAGCACAAAACCACACTAGACTGTGTGAGACAGAACAAAACTACACTAGACTGTGTGAGACAGAACAAAACTACACTAGACTGTGTGAGACAACACAAAACTACACCAGACTATGTGAGACAGCACAAAACTACACTAGACTGTGTGAGACAGAACAAAACTACACTAGACTGTGTGAGAGAGAACAAAACTACACTAGACTGTGTGAGACAGCACAAAACCACACTAGACTGTGTGAGACAACACAAAACTACACAAGACTGTGTGAGAGAGCACAAGACCACACTAGACTGTGTGAGACAACACAAAACTACACAAGACTGTGTGAGAGAGCACAAGACCACACTAGACTGTGTGAGACAACACAAAACTACACAAGACTGTGTGAGACAGCACAACACCACACTAGACTGTGTGAGACAGCACAAAACCACACTAGACTGTGTGAGACAGAACAAAACTACACTAGACTGTGTGAGTCAGAACAAAACTACACTAGACTGTGTGAGACAACACAAAACTACACAAGACTGTGTGAGAGAGCACAAGACCACACTAGACTGTGTGAGACAGCACAAAACCACACTAGACTGTGTGAGACAGCACAAAACTACACCAGACTGTGTGAGACAGCATCAAACTACACGAGACTGTGTGGGACAGCATAAAACAACACTAGACTGTGTGAGACAGCACAAAACTACACAAGACTGTGTGACACAGCACAAGACTACACTAGACTGTGTGAGACAACACAACGCCACACTAGACTGTGTGAGACAGCACCAAACCACACTACATTGTGTGAGACAGCACAAAACCACACTAGACTGTGTGAGACAGCACAAAACCACACTAGACTGTGTGAGACAGCACAAAACTACACTAGACTTTGTGAGACAACACAAAACCACACTAGACTGTGTGAGACAGCACAAAACTACACCAGACTGTGTGAGACAGCATCAAACTACACTAGACTGTGTGGGACAGCATAAAACCACACTAGACTGTGTGAGACAGCAGGAAACTACACCAGACTGTGTGCGACAGCACAAAACTACACCAGACTGTGTGAGACAGCACAAAACAACACCAGACTGTGTGAGACAACACACAACTACACCAGACTGTGCGAGACAGCACAAAACCACACTAGACTGTGTGAGACAGCACAAAACCACACTAGACTGTGTGAGACAGCACAAAACCACACTAGACTGTGTGAGAAAGCACAAAACCACACTAGACTTTGTGAGACAGTACAAAACGACACCAGACTGAGAGAGACAGCACAAAACCACACTAGACTGTGTGAGACAGCACAAAACTACACTAGACTGTGTGAGACAACACAAAACTACACAAGACTGTGTGAGAGAGCAGAAGACCACACTAGACTGTGTGAGACAGCACAAAACTACACTAGACTGTGTGAGACAGCACAGAACTACACCAGACTGTGTGACACAGCACAAGACTACACTAGACTGTGTGAGACAACACAACGCCACACTAGACTGTGTGAGACAGCACAAAACCGTACTAGACTGTGTGAGACAGCACAAAACCACACTAGACTGTGTGAGACAGAACAAAACTACACTAGACTGTGTGAGACAGAACAAAACTACACTAGACTGTGTGAGACAACACAAAACTACACCAGACTATGTGAGACAGCACAAAACTACACTAGACTGTGTGAGACAGAACAAAACTACACTAGACTGTGTGAGAGAGAACAAAACTACACTAGACTGTGTGAGACAGCACAAAACCACACTAGACTGTGTGAGACAACACAAAACTACACAAGACTGTGTGAGAGAGCACAAGACCACACTAGACTGTGTGAGACAACACAAAACTACACAAGACTGTGTGAGAGAGCACAAGACCACACTAGACTGTGTGAGACAACACAAAACTACACAAGACTGTGTGAGACAGCACAACACCACACTAGACTGTGTGAGACAGCACAAAACCACACTAGACTGTGTGAGACAGAACAAAACTACACTAGACTGTGTGAGTCAGAACAAAACTACACTAGACTGTGTGAGACAACACAAAACTACACAAGACTGTGTGAGAGAGCACAAGACCACACTAGACTGTGTGAGACAGCACAAAACCACACTAGACTGTGTGAGACAGCACAAAACTACACCAGACTGTGTGAGACAGCATCAAACTACACGAGACTGTGTGGGACAGCATAAAACAACACTAGACTGTGTGAGACAGCACAAAACTACACAAGACTGTGTGAGAGAGCACAAGACCACACTAGGCTGTGTGAGACAGCACAAAACCACACTAGACTGTGTGGGACAGCACAAAACTACACCAGACTGTGTGAGACAGCATCAAACTACACGAGACTGTGTGGGACAGCATAAAACAACACTAGACTGTGTGAGACAGCACAAAACTACACTAGACTGTGTGGGACAGCACAAAACCACAATAGACTGTGTGAGACGGCAGGAAACTTCACCAGACTGTGTGAGACAGCACAAAACTACACCAGACGGTGAGAGACAGCACAAACACACACTAGACTGTGTGACACAGCACAAACCCACACTAGACTGTGTGAGACAGCACTAAACTACACTGGACTGTGGGGGACAGCACAAAACCACACTAGACTGTGTGAGACAAAACAAAACTACACTAGACTGTGTGAGACAGAACAAAACTACACTAGACTGTGTGAGACAGCACAAACCCACACTATACTGTGTGAGACAGCACAAAACGACACCAGACTGTGTGAGACTGCACAAAACCACACTAGACTGTGTGAGACAACACGAAACTACACAAGACTGTGTGAGACAGCACAAGACCACACTAGACTGTGTGAGACCGCACAAAACTACACTAGACTGTGTGGGACAGCACAAAACTACACTAGACTGTGTGAGACAGCACAAAACTACACTACACTGTGTGAGACAGCACAAAACTACACCAGACTGTGTGAGACAGCACAACACCACAGTAGACTGTGTGAGACAGCACAAAACTACACCAGACTGTGTGAGACAACACAAAACTACACCAGACTGTGTGAGACAGCACAAAACTACTCTAGACTGTGTGCGATAACACAAAGCTACACCAGATTGTGTGAGACAGCACAAAACCACACTAGACTGTGTGAGACAACACAAGACTACACTAGACTGTGTGACATAGCACAAGACTACACTAGACTGTGTGAGACAACGCAAAACCACACTAGACTGTGTGAGACAACACAAAACTACACCAGACTCTGTGAGACAGCACAAAACTACACTAGAGTGTGTGAGACAGCACAAGGCTACACTAGACTGTGTGAGACAGCACAAAACCACATTTGACTGTGTGAGACAGCAGGAAACTACACGAGACTGTGTTAGACAGCACAAAACTACACCAGACTGTGAGAGACAGCACAAAACTACACTAGACAGTGTGAGACAGCACAAGACTACACCAGACTGTGTGACACAGCACAAACTACAGCAGACTGTGTGAGACAGCACAAAACTACACTAGACTGTGTGCGACAACACAAAGCTTCACTAGACTGTGTGACACAGCACAAGACTACACTAGACTGTGTGAGACAACACAACGCCACACTAGACTGTGTGAGACAGCACCAAACCACACTACATTGTGTGAGACAGCACAAAACCACACTAGACTGTGTGAGACAGCACAAAACCACACTAGACTGTGTGCGACAGCACAGAACTACACTAGACTTTGTGAGACAACACAAAACCACACTAGACTGTGTGAGACAGCACAAAACTACACCAGACTGTGTGAGACAGCATCAAACTACACTAGACTGTGTGGGACAGCATAAAACCACACTAGACTGTGTGAGACAGCAGGAAACTACACCAGACTGTGTGCGACAGCACAAAACTACACCAGACTGTCTGAGACAGCACAAAACAACACCAGACTGTGTGAGACAACACACAACTACACCAGACTGTGCGAGACAGCACAAAACCACACTAGACTGTGTGAGACAGCACAAAACCACACTAGACTGTGTGAGACAGCACAAAACCACACTAGACTGTGTGAGAAAGCACAAAACCACACTAGACTTTGTGAGACAGTACAAAACGACACCAGACTGAGAGAGACAGCAGAAAACCACACCAGACTGTGTGAGACAGCACAAAACTACACTAGACTGTGTGAGACAACACAAAACTACACAAGACTGTGTGAGAGAGCAGAAGACCACACTAGACTGTGTGAGACAGCACAAAACTACACTAGACTGTGTGAGACAGCACAGAACTACACCAGACTGTGTGACACAGCACAAGACTACACTAGACTGTGTGAGACAACACAACGCCACACTAGACTGTGTGAGACAGCACAAAACCGTACTAGACTGTGTGAGACAGCACAAAACCACACTAGACTGTGTGAGACAGAACAAAACTACACTAGACTGTGTGAGACAGAACAAAACTACACTAGTCTGTGTGAGACAGCACAGAACCACACTAGACTGTGTGAGACAGCACAAAACCACACCAGACTGTGTGAGACTGCACAAAACCACACTAGACTGTGTGAGACAACACAAAACTACACAAGACTGTGTGAGAGAGCAGAAGACCACACTAGACTGTGTGAGACAGCACAAAACTACACTAGACTGTGTGAGACAGCACAGAACTACACCAGACTGTGTGACACAGCACAAGACTACACTAGACTCTGCGAGACAACACAACGCCACACTAGACTGTGTGAGACAGCACAAAACCGTACTAGACTGTGTGAGACAGCATAAAACCACACTAGACTGTGTGAGACAGAACAAAACTACACTAGACTGTGTGAGACAGAACAAAACTACACTAGACTGTGTGAGACAACACAAAACTACACCAGACTGTGTGAGACAGCACAAAACTACACTAGACTGTGTGAGACAGAACAAAACTACACTAGACTGTGTGAGAGAGAACAAAACTACACTAGACTGTGTGAGACAGCACAAAACCACACTAGACAGTGTGAGACAACACAAAACTACAGAAGACTGTGTGAGAGAGCACAAGACCACGCTAGACTGTGTGAGACAACACAAAACTACACAGGACTGTGTGAGAGAGCACAAGACCACACTAGACTGTGTGAGACAACACAAAACTACACAAGACTGTGTGAGAGAGCACAAGACCACACTAGACTGTGTGAGACAACACAAAACTACACAAGACTGTGTGAGACAGCACAACACCACACTAGACTGTGTGAGACAGCACAAAACCACACTAGACTGTGTGAGACAGAACAAAACTACACTAGACTGTGTGAGACAGAACAAAACTACACTAGACTGTGTGAGACAACACAAAACTACACAAGACTGTGTGAGAGAGCACAAGACCACACTAGACTGTGTGAGACAGCACAAAACCACACTAGACTGTGTGAGACAGCACAAAACTACACCAGACTGTGTGAGACAGCATCAAACGACAGGAGACTGTGTGGGACAGCATAAAACAACACTAGACTGTGTGAGACAGCACAAAACTACACAAGACTGTGTGAGAGAGCACAAGACCACACTAGGCTGTGTGAGACAGCACAATACCACACTAGACTGTGTGAGACAGCACAAAACTACACCAGACTGTGTGAGACAGCATCAAACTACACGAGACTGTGTGGGACAGCATAAAACAACACTAGACTGTGTGAGACAGCACAAAACTACACTAGACTGTGTGGGACAGCACAAAACCACAATAGACTGTGTGAGACGGCAGGAAACATCCCCAGACTGTGTGAGACAGCACAAAACTACACCAGACGGTGAGAGACAGCACAAACACACACTAGACTGTGTGACACAGCACAAACCCACACTAGACTGTGTGAGACAGCACTAAACTACACTGGACATTGTGGGACAGCACAAAACCACACTAGACTGTGTGAGACAAAACAAAACTACACTAGACTGTGTGAGACAGAACAAAACTACACTAGACTGTGTGAGACAGCACAAACCCACACTAGACTGTGTGAGACAGCACAAAACGACACCAGACTGTGTGAGACTGCACAAAACCACACTAGACTGTGTGAGACAACACGAAACTACACAAGACTGTGTGAGACAGCACAAGACCACACTAGACTGTGTGAGACAGCACAAAACTACACTAGACTGTGTGGGACAGCACAAAACTACACTAGACTGTGTGAGACAGCACAAAACTACACTACACTGTGTGAGACAGCACAAAACTACACCAGACTGTGTGAGACAGCACAACACCACAGTAGACTGTGTGAGACAGCACAAAACTACACCAGACTGTGTGAGACAACACAAAACTACACCAGACTGTGTGAGACAGCACAAAACTACTCTAGACTGTGTGCGATAACACAAAGCTACACTAGACTGTGTGAGACAGCACAAAACCACACTAGACTGTGTGAGACAACACAAGACTACACTAGACTGTGTGACATAGCACAAGACTACACTAGACTGTGTGAGACAACGCAAAACCACACTAGACTGTGTGAGACAACACAAAACTACACCAGACTCTGTGAGACAGCACAAAACTACACTAGAGTGTGTGAGACAGCACAAGGCTACACTAGACTGTGTGAGACAGCACAAAACCACATTTGACTGTGTGAGACAGCAGGAAACTACACCAGACTGTGTTAGACAGCACAAAACTACACCAGACTGTGAGAGACAGCACAAAACTACACTAGACAGTGTGAGACAGCACAAGACTACACCAGACTGTGTGACACAGCACAAAACTACAGCAGACTGTGTGAGACAGCACAAAACTACACTAGACTGTGTGCGACAACACAAAGCTTCACTAGACTGTGTGACACAGCACAAGACTACACTAGACTGTGTGAGACAACACAACGCCACACTAGACTGTGTGAGACAGCACCAAACCACACTACATTGTGTGAGACAGCACAAAACCACACTAGACTGTGTGAGACAGCACAAAACCACACTAGACTGTGTGCGACAGCACAGAACTACACTAGACTTTGTGAGACAACACAAAACCACACTAGACTGTGTGAGACAGCACAAAACTACACCAGACTGTGTGAGACAGCATCAAACTACACTAGACTGTGTGGGACAGCATAAAACCACACTAGACTGTGTGAGACAGCAGGAAACTACACCAGACTGTGTGCGACAGCACAAAACTACACCAGACTGTCTGAGACAGCACAAAACAACACCAGACTGTGTGAGACAACACACAACTACACCAGACTGTGCGAGACAGCACAAAACCACACTAGACTGTGTGAGACAGCACAAAACCACACTAGACTGTGTGAGACAGCACAAAACCACACTAGACTGTGTGAGAAAGCACAAAACCACACTAGACTTTGTGAGACAGTACAAAACATCACCAGACTGAGAGAGACAGCAGAACACCATACCAGACTGTGTGAGACAGCACAAAACTACACTAGACTGTGTGAGACAACACAAAACTACACAAGACTGTGTGAGAGAGCTGAAGACCACACTAGACTGTGTGAGACAGCACAAAACTACACTAGACTGTGTGAGACAGCACAGAACTACACCAGACTGTGTGACACAGCACAAGACTACACTAGACTGTGTGAGACAACACAACGCCACACTAGACTGTGTGAGACAGCACAAAACCGTACTAGACTGTGTGAGACAGCACAAAACCACACTAGACTGTGTGAGACAGAACAAAACTACACTAGACTGTGTGAGACAGAACAAAACTACACTAGACTGTGTGAGACAACACAAAACTACAACAGACTGTGTGAGACAGCACAAAACTACACTAGACTGTGTGAGACAGAACAAAACTACACTAGACTGTGTGAGAGAGAACAAAACTACACTAGACTGTGTGAGACAGCACAAAACCACACTAGACTGTGTGAGACAGCACAAAACCACACTAGACTGTGTGTGACAGTACAAACCTACACTAGTCTGTGTGAGACAGCACAGAACCACACTAGACTGTGTGAGACAGCACAAAACCACACCAGACTGTGTGAGACTGAACAAAACCACACTAGACTGTGTGAGACAACACAAAACTACACAAGACTGTGTGAGAGAGCAGAAGACCACACTAGACTGTGTGAGACAGCACAAAACTACACTAGACTGTGTGAGACAGCACAGAACTACACCAGACTGTGTGACACAGCACAAGACTACACTAGACTGTGTGAGAAAACACAACGCCACACTAGACTGTGTGAGACAGCACAAAACCGTACTAGACTGTGTGAGACAGCACAAAACCACACTAGACTGTGTGAGACAACACAAAACTACACCAGACTGTGTGAGACAGCACAAAACTACACTAGACTGTGTGAGACAGAACAAAACTACACTAGACTGTGTGAGAGAGAACAAAACTACACTAGACTGTGTGAGACAGCACAAAACCACACTAGACTGTGTGAGACAACACAAAACTACACAAGACTGTGTGAGAGAGCACAAGACCACGCTAGACTGTGTGAGACAACACAAAACTACACAGGACAGTGTGAGAGAGCACAAGACCACACTAGACTGTGTGAGACAGCACAACACCACACTAGACTGTGTGTGACAGTACAAACCTACACTAGACTGTGTGAGACAGCACAGAACTACACTAGACTGTGTGAGACAGCACAAAACCACACTAGACTGTGTGAGACAGCACAAAACCACACCAGACTGTGTGAGACTGCACAAAACCACACTAGACTGTGTGAGACAACACAAAACTACAGAAGACTGTGTGAGAGAGCACAAGACCACACTAGACTGTGTGAGACAGCACAAAACTACACTAGACTGTGTGAGACAGCACAAAACTACACTAGACTTTGTGAGACAACACAAAACCACACTAGACTGTGTGAGACAGAACAAAACTACACTAGACTGTGTGAGACAGCGCAAAACCACACTAGACTGTGTGAGACAGCACAAAACCACACTAGACTGTGTGACACAGCACAAACCCACACTAGACTGTGTGAGACAGCACAAAACGACACCAGACTGTGTGAGACTGCACAAAACCACACTAGACTGTGTGAGACAAAACAAAACTACACTAGACTGTGTGAGACAGAACAAAACTACACTAGACTGTGTGAGACAGTACAAACCCACACTAGACTGTGTGAGACAGCACAAAACGACACCAGACTGTGTGAGACTGCACAAAACCACACTAGACTGTGTGAGACAACACGAAACTACACAAGAATGTGTGAGACAGCACAAGACCACACTAGACTGTGTGAGACAGCACAAAGCAACACTAGACTGTGTGAGACAACTCAGAACTACACTAGACTGTGTGAGACAGCACAAAACCACACTAGACTGTGTGAGACAACACAAGACTACACTTGACTGTGTGACATAGCACAAGACTACACTAGACTGTGTGAGACAACGCAAAACCATACGAGACTGTGTGAGACAACACAAAACTACACCAGACTCTGTGAGACAGCACAAAACTACACTAGAGTGTGTGAGACAGCACAAGGCTACACTAGACTGTGTGAGACAGCACAAAACCACATTTGACTGTGTGAGAGAGCAGGAAACTACACCAGACTGTGTGAGACAGCACAAAACTACACCAGACTGTGAGAGACAGCACAAAACTACACTATAATGTGTGAGACAGCACACAACTACACTAGACTGTGTGAGACAACACAAGACTACACCAGACTGTGTGACACAGCACAAAACTACAGCAGACTGTGTTAGACAGCACAAAACTACACCAGACTGTGTGCGACAACACAAAGCTTCACTAGACTGCGTGACACAGCACAAGACTACACTAGACTGTGTGAGACAACACAACGCCACACTAGACTGTGTGAGACAGCACCAAACCACACTACATTGTGTGAGACAGCACAAAACCACACTAGACTGTGTGAGACAGCAAAAAACCACACTAGACTGTGTGAGACAGCACAAAACTACACTAGACTTTCTGAGACAACACAAAACCACACTAGACTGTGTGAGACAGCACAAAACTACACTGGACTGTGTGAGACAGCACAAAACTACACCAGACTGTGTGGGACAGCATCAAACTACACTAGACTGTGTGGGACAGCATAAAACCACACTAGACTGTTTGAGACAGCAGGAAACTACACCAGACTGTCTGCGACAGAACAAAACTACTCCAGACTGTGTGAGACAGCACAAAACAACACCAGACTGTGTGAGACAACACACAACTACACCAGACTGTGCGAGACAGCACAAAACCACACTAGACTGTGTGAGACAGCACAAAACCACACTAGACTGTGTGAGACAGCACAAAACCACACTAGACTGTGTGAGAAAGCACAAAACCACACTAGACTTTGTGAGACAGTACAAAACGACACCAGACTGAGGGAGACAGCACAAAACCACACTAGACTGTGTGAGACAGCACAAAACTACACTAGACTGTGTGAGACAGCACAAAACTACACTAGACTGTGTGAGACAGCACAAAACCGCACTAGACTGTGTGAGACAGCAGAAAACTACACTAGACTGTGTGACACAGCACAAAACCGCACTAGACTGTGTGAGACAGCACAAAACTACACTAGACTGTGTGAGACAGCACAAAACCGCACTAGAATGTGTGAGACAGCACAAAACTACACTAGACTGTGTGAGACAACACCAAACCACACTAGACTGTGTTAGACAGCACAAAACCACACTAGACTGTGTGTGACAGTACAAACCTACACTAGTCTGTGTGAGACAGCACAGAACCACACTAGACTGTGTGAGACAGCACAAAACCACACCAGACTGTGTGAGACTGCACAAAACCACACTAGACTGTGTGAGACAACACAAAACTACACAAGACTGTGTGAGAGAGCAGAAGACCACACTAGACTGTGTGAGACAGCACAAAACTACACTAGACTGTGTGAGACAGCACAGAACTACACCAGACTGTGTGGCACAGCACAAGACTACACTAGACTGTGTGAGACAACACAACGCCACACTAGACTGTGTGAGGCAGCGCAAAACCACACTACATTGTGTGAGACAGCACAAAACCACACTAGACTGTGTGAGACAGCACAAAACCACACTAGACTGTGTGAGACAGCACAAAACTACACTAGACTTTGTGAGACAACACAAAACCACACTAGACTGTGTGAGACAGCACAAAACTACACTGGACTGTGTGAGACAGCACAAAACTACACCAGACTGTGTGGGACAGCATCAAACTACACTAGACTGTGTGGGACAGCATAAAACCACACTAGACTGTGTGAGACAGCAGGAAACTACACCAGACTGTGTGCGACAGAACAAAACTACTCCAGACTGTGTGAGACAGCACAAAACAACACCAGACTGTGTGAGACAACACACAACTACACCAGACTGTGCGAGACAGCACAAAACCACACTAGACTGTGTGAGACAGCACAAAACCACACTAGAATGTGTGAGACAGCACAAAACCACACTAGACTGTGTGAGAAAGCACAAAACCACACTAGACTTTGTGAGACAGTACAAAACGACACCAGACTGAGGGAGACAGCACAAAACCACACTAGACTGTGTGAGACAGCACAAAACTACACTAGACTGTGTGAGACAGCACAAAATTACACTAGACTGTGTGAGACAGCACAAAACCGCACTAGACTGTGTGAGACAGCAGAAAACTACACTAGACTGTGTGACACAGCACAAAACCGCACTAGAGTGTGTGAGACAGCACAAAACTACACTAGACTGTGTGAGACAGCACAAAACCGCACTAGAATGTGTGAGACAGCACAAAACTACACTAGACTGTGTGAGACAACACCAAACCACACTAGACTGTGTGAGACAGCACAAAACCACACTAGACTGTGTGTGACAGTACAAACCTACACTAGTCTGTGTGAGACAGCACAGAACCACACTAGACTGTGTGAGACAGCACAAAACCACACCAGACTGTGTGAGACTGCACAAAACCACACTAGACTGTGTGAGACAACACAAAACTACACAAGACTGTGTGAGAGAGCAGAAGACCACACTAGACTGTGTGAGACAGCACAAAACTACACTAGACTGTGTGAGACAGCACAGAACTACACCAGACTGTGTGGCACAGCACAAGACTACACTAGACTGTGTGAGACAACACAACGCCACACTAGACTGTGTGAGACAGCACAAAACCGTACTAGACTGTGTGAGACAGCACAAAACCACACTAGACTGTGTGAGACAGAACAAAACTATACTAGACTGTGTGAGACAGAGCAAAACTACACTAGACTGTGTGAGACAACACAAAACTACACCAGACTGTGTGAGACAGCACAAAACTACACTAGACTGTGTGAGACAGCACAAAACCACACTAGACTGTGTGAGACAGAACAAAAC
Source organism: Hypanus sabinus (assembly GCF_030144855.1). Lineage (NCBI taxonomy): Eukaryota > Metazoa > Chordata > Chondrichthyes > Myliobatiformes > Dasyatidae > Hypanus > Hypanus sabinus. The sequence goes on along the minus strand of NW_026781495.1, from coordinate 247,004 downwards.
TACACTAGACTGTGTGAGACAGAACAAAACTACACTAGACTGTGTGAGACAATACAAAACTACACAAGACTGTGTGAGAGAGCACAAGACCACACTAGACTGTGTGAGACAGCACAAAACCACACTAGACTGTGTGTGACAGTACAAACCTACACTAGACTGTGTGAGACAGCACAGAACTACACTAGACTGTGTGAGACAGCACAAAACCACACTAGACTGTGTGAGACAGCACAAAACCACACCAGACTGTGTGAGACTGCACAAAACCACACTAGACTGTGTGAGACAACACAAAACTACAGAAGACTGTGTGAGAGAGCACAAGACCACACTAGACTGTGTGAGACAGCACAAAACTACACTAGACTGTGTGAGACAGCACAAAACTACACTAGACTTTGTGAGACAACACAAAACCACACTAGACTGTGTGAGACAGAACAAAACTACACTAGACTGTGTGAGACAGCGCAAAACCACACTAGACTGTGTGAGACAGCACAAAACCACACTAGACTGTGTGACACAGCACAAACCCACACTAGACTGTGTGAGACAGCACAAAACGACACCAGACTGTGTGAGACTGCACAAAACCACACTAGACTGTGTGAGACAAAACAAAACTACACTAGACTGTGTGAGACAGAACAAAACTACACTAGACTGTGTGAGACAGTACAAACCCACACTAGACTGTGTGAGACAGCACAAAACGACACCAGACTGTGTGAGACTGCACAAAACCACACTAGACTGTGTGAGACAACACGAAACTACACAAGACTGTGTGAGACAGCACAAGACCACACTAGACTGTGTGAGACAGCACAAAGCAACACTAGACTGTGTGAGACAACTCAGAACTACACTACACTGTGTGAGACAGCACAAAACCACACTAGACTGTGTGAGACAACACAAGACTACACTTGACTGTGTGACATAGCACAAGACTACACTAGACTGTGTGAGACAACGCAAAACCATACTAGACTGTGTGAGACAACACAAAACTACACCAGACTCTGTGAGACAGCACAAAACTACTCTAGAGTGTGTGAGACAGCACAAGGCTACACTAGACTGTGTGAGACAGCACAAAACCACATTTGACTGTGTGAGAGAGCAGGAAACTACACCAGACTGTGTGAGACAGCTCAAAACTACACCAGACTGTGAGAGACAGCACAAAACTACACTATAATGTGTGAGACAGCACACAACTACACTAGACTGTGTGAGACAACACAAGACTACACCAGACTGTGTGACACAGCACAAAACTACAGCAGACTGTGTGAGACAGCACAAAACTACACTAGACTGTGTGCGACAACACAAAGCTTCACTAGACTGCGTGACACAGCACAAGACTACACTAGACTGTGTGAGACAACACAACGCCACACTAGACTGTGTGAGACAGCACCAAACCACACTACATTGTGTGAGACAGCACAAAACCACACTAGACTGTGTGAGACAGCAAAAAACCACACTAGACTGTGTGAGACAGCACAAAACTACACTAGACTTTCTGAGACAACACAAAACCACACTAGACTGTGTGAGACAGCACAAAACTACACCAGACTGTGTGGGACAGCATCAAACTACACTAGACTGTGTGGGACAGCATAAAACCACACTAGACTGTTTGAGACAGCAGGAAACTACACCAGACTGTGTGCGACAGAACAAAACTACTCCAGACTGTGTGAGATAGCACAAAACAACACCAGACTGTGTGAGACAACACACAACTACACCAGACTGTGCGAGACAGCACAAAACCACACTAGACTGTGTGAGACAGCACAAAACCACACTAGACTGTGTGAGACAGCACAAAACCACACTAGACTGTGTGAGAAAGCACAAAACCACACTAGACTTTGTGAGACAGTACAAAACGACACCAGACTGAGGGAGACAGCACAAAACCACACTAGACTGTGTGAGACAGCACAAAACTACACTAGACTGTGTGAGACAGCACAAAACTACACTAGACTGTGTGAGACAGCACAAAACCGCACTAGACTGTGTGAGACAGCAGAAAACTACACTAGACTGTGTGACACAGCACAAAACCGCACTAGACTGTGTGAGACAGCACAAAACTACACTAGACTGTGTGAGACAGCACAAAACCGCACTAGAATGTGTGAGACAGCACAAAACTACACTAGACTGTGTGAGACAACACCAAACCACACTAGACTGTGTTAGACAGCACAAAACCACACTAGACTGTGTGTGACAGTACAAACCTACACTAGTCTGTGTGAGACAGCACAGAACCACACTAGACTGTGTGAGACAGCACAAAACCACACCAGACTGTGTGAGACTGCACAAAACCACACTAGACAGTGTGAGACAACACAAAACTACACAAGACTGTGTGAGAGAGCAGAAGACCACACTAGACTGTGTGAGACAGCACAAAACTACACTAGACTGTGTGAGACAGCACAGAACTACACCAGACTGTGTGGCACAGCACAAGACTACACTAGACTGTGTGAGACAACACAACGCCACACTAGACTGTGTGAGACAGCGCAAAACGACACTACATTGTGTGAGACAGCACAAAACCACACTAGACTGTGTGAGACAGCACAAAACCACACTAGACTGTGTGAGACAGCACAAAACTACACTAGACTTTGTGAGACAACACAAAACCACACTAGACTGTGTGAGACAGCACAAAACTACACTGGACTGTGTGAGACAGCACAAAACTACACCAGACTGTGTGGGACAGCATCAAACTACACTAGACTGTGTGGGACAGCATAAAACCACACTAGACTGTGTGAGACAGCAGGAAACTACACCAGACTGTGTGCGACAGAACAAAACTACTCCAGACTGTGTGAGACAGCACAAAACAACACCAGACTGTGTGAGACAACACACAACTACACCAGACTGTGCGAGACAGCACAAAACCACACTAGACTGTGTGAGACAGCACAAAACCACACTAGACTGTGTGAGACAGCACAAAACCACACTAGACTGTGTGAGAAAGCACAAAACCACACTAGACTTTGTGAGACAGTACAAAACGACACCAGACTGAGGGAGACAGCACAAAACCACACTAGACTGTGTGAGACAGCACAAAACTACACTAGACTGTGTGAGACAGCACAAAACTACACTAGACTGTGTGAGACAGCACAAAACCGCACTAGACTGTGTGAGACAGCAGAAAACTACACTAGACTGTGTGACACAGCACAAAACCGCACTAGACTGTGTGAGACAGCACAAAACTACACTAGACTGTGTGAGACAGCACAAAACCGCACTAGAATGTGTGAGACAGCACAAAACTACACTAGACTGTGTGAGACAACACCAAACCACACTAGACTGTGTGAGACAGCACAAAACCACACTAGACTGTGTGTGACAGTACAAACCTACACTAGTCTGTGTGAGACAGCACAGAACCACACTAGACTGTGTGAGACAGCACAAAACCACACCAGACTGTGTGAGACTGCACAAAACCACACTAGACTGTGTGAGACAACACAAAACTACACAAGACTGTGTGAGAGAGCAGAAGACCACACTAGACTGTGTGAGACAGCACAAAACTACACTAGACTGTGTGAGACAGCACAGAACTACACCAGACTGTGTGGCACAGCACAAGACTACATTAGACTGTGTGAGACAACACAACGCCACACTAGACTGTGTGAGACAGCACAAAACCGTACTAGACTGTGTGAGACAGCACAAAACCACACTAGACTGTGTGAGACAGAACAAAACTATACTAGACTGTGTGAGACAGAGCAAAACTACACTAGACTGTGTGAGACAACACAAAACTACACCAGACTGTGTGAGACAGCACAAAACTATACTAGACTGTGTGAGACAGAACAAAACTACACTAGACTGTGTGAGAGAGAACAAAACTACACTAGACTGTGTGAGACAGCACAAAACCACACTAGACTGTGTGAGACAACACAACACTACACAAGACTGTGTGAGGGAGCACAAGACCACACTAGACTGTGTGAGACAACACAAAACTACACAAGACTGTGTGAGACAGCACAACACCACACTAGACTGTGTGAGACAGCACAAAACCACACTAGACTGTGTGAGACAACACAAAACTACACAAGTCTGTGTGAGAGAGCACAAGACCACACTAGACTGTGTGAGACAGCACAAAACTACACTAGACTGTGTGAGACAGCACAAAACTACACTAGACTTTGTGAGACAACACAAAACCACACTAGACTGTGTGAGACAGCACAAAACTACACTAGACTGTGTGAGACAGCGCGAAACCACACTAGACTGTGTGAGACAGCTCAAAACCACACTAGACTGTGTGACACAGCACAAACCCACACTAGACTGTGTGAGACAGCACTAAACTACACTGGACTGTGTGGGACAGCACAAAACCACACTAGACTGTGTGAGACAAAACAAAACTACACTAGACTGTTTGAGACAGAACAAAACTACAGTAGACTGTGTGAGACAGCACAAACCCACACTAGACTGTGTGAGACAGCACAAAACGACACCAGACTGTGTGAGACTGCACAAAACCACACTAGACTGTGTGAGACAACACGGAACTACACAAGACTGTGTGAGACAGCACAAGACTACACTAGACTGTGTGGGACAGCACAAAACTACACTAGACTGTGTGAGACAGCACAAAACTACACTAGACTGTGTGGGACAGCACAAAACTACACTAGACTGTGTGAGACAACACAAAACCACACTAGACTGTGTGAGACAGCACGAAACTACACTAGACTGTGTGGGACAGCACAAAACAACACTAGACTGTGTGAGACAGCACAAAACTACACTACACTGTGTGAGACAGCACAAAACTACACCAGACTGTGTGAGACAGCACAACACCACAGTAGACTGTGTGAGACAGCACAAAACTACACCAGACTGTGTGAGACAACACAAAACTACACCAGACTGTGTGAGACAGCACAAAACTACACTAGACTTTGAGAGACAACACAAAACCACACTAGACTGTGTGAGACAGCACAAAACTACACTAGACTGTGTGAGACAGCACAAAACTACACCAGACTGTGTGAGACAGCATCAAACTACACTAGACTGTGTGGGACAGCATAAAACCACACTAGACTGTGTGAGACAGCAGGAAACTACACCAGACTGTGTGCGACAGCACAAAACTACACCAGACTGTGTGAGACAGCACAAAACTACACTAGACTGTGTGAGACAGCACAAAACCGCACTAGTCTGTGTGAGACAGCAGAAAACTACACTAGACTGTGTGACACAGCACAAAACCGCACTAGACTGTGTGAGACAGCACAAAACGACACTAGACTGTGTGAGACAGCACAAAACCGCACTAGAATGTGTGAGACAGCACAAAACTACACTAGTCTGTGTGAGACAACACCAAACCACACTAGACTGTGTGAGACAGCACAAAACCACACTAGACTGTGTGTGACAGTACAAACCTACACTAGTCTGTGTGAGACAGCACAGAACCACACTAGACTGTGTGAGACAGCACAAAACCACACCAGACTGTGTGAGACTGCACAAAACCACACTAGACTGTGTGAGACAACACAAAACTATACAAGACTGTGTGAGAGAGCAGAAGACCACACTAGACTGTGTGAGACAGCACAAAACTACACTAGACTGTGTGAGACAGCACAGAACTACACCAGACTGTGTGACACAGCACAAGACTACACTAGACTGTGTGAGACAACACAACGCCACACTAGACTGTGTGAGACAGCACAAAACCGTACTAGACTGTGTGAGACAGCACAAAACCACACTAGACTGTGTGAGACAGAACAAAACTACACTAGACTGTGTGAGACAGAACAAAACTACACTAGACTGTGTGAGACAACACAAAACTACACCAGACTGTGTGAGACAGCACAAAACTACACTAGACTGTGTGAGACAGAACAAAACTACACTAGACTGTGTGAGAGAGAACAAAACTACACTAGACTGTGTGAGACAGCACAAAACCACACTAGACTGTGTGAGACAACACAGAACTACACAAGACTGTGTGAGAGAGCACAAGACCACACTAGACTGTGTGAGACAACACAAAACTACACAAGACTGTGTGAGGGAGCACAAGACCACACTAGACTGTGTGAGACAACACAAAACTACACAAGACTGTGTGAGACAGCACAACACCACACTAGACTGTGTGAGACAGCACAAAACCACACTAGACTGTGTGAGACAACACAAAACTACACAAGTCTGTGTGAGAGAGCACAAGACCACACTAGACTGTGTGAGACAGCACAAAACTACACTAGACTGTGTGAGACAGCACAAAACTACACTAGACTTTGTGAGACAACACAAAACCACACTAGACTGTGTGAGACAGCACAAAACTACACTAGACTGTGTGAGACAGCGCAAAACCACACTAGACTGTGTGAGACAGCTCAAAACCACACTAGACTGTGTGACACAGCACAAACCCACACTAGACTGTGTGAGACAGCACTAAACTACACTGGACTGTGTGGGACAGCACAAAACCACACTAGACTGTGTGAGACAAAACAAAACTACACTAGACTGTTTGAGACAGAACAAAACTACACTAGACTGTGTGAGACAGCACAAACCCACACTAGACTGTGTGAGACAGCACAAAACGACACCAGACTGTGTGAGACTGCACAAAACCACACTAGACTGTGTGAGACAACACGGAACTACACAAGACTGTGTGAGACAGCACAAGACTACACTAGACTGTGTGGGACAGCACAAAACTACACTAGACTGTGTGAGACAGCACAAAACTACACTAGACTGTGTGGGACAGCACAAAACTACACTAGACTGTGTGAGACAACACAAAACCACACTAGACTGTGTGAGACAGCACGAAACTACACAAGACTGTGTGGGACAGCACAAAACTACACTAGACTGTGTGAGACAGCACAAAACTACACTACACTGTGTGAGACAGCACAAAACTACACCAGACTGTGTGAGACAGCACAACACCACAGTAGACTGTGTGAGACAGCACAAAACTACACCAGACTGTGTGAGACAACACAAAACTACACCAGACTGTGTGAGACAGCACAAAACTACACTAGACTTTGTGAGACAACACAAAACCACACTAGACTGTGTGAGACAGCACAAAACTACACTAGACTGTGTGAGACAGCACAAAACTACACCAGACTGTGTGAGACAGCATCAAACTACACTAGACTGTGTGGGACAGCATAAAACCACACTAGACTGTGTGAGACAGCAGGAAACTACACCAGACTGTGTGCGACAGCACAAAACTACACCAGACTGTGTGAGACAGCACAAAACTACACTAGACTGTGTGAGACAGCACAAAACCGCACTAGACTGTGTGAGACAGCAGAAAACTACACTAGACTGTGTGACAGAGCACAAAACCGCACTAGACTGTGTGAGACAGCACAAAACGACACTAGACTCTGTGAGACAGCACAAAACCGCACTAGAATGTGTGAGACAGCACAAAACTACACTAGACTGTGTGAGACAACACCAAACCACACTAGATTGTGTGAGACAGCACAAAACCACACTAGACTGTGTGTGACAGTACAAACCTACACTAGTCAGTGTGAGACAGCACAGAACCACACTAGACTGTGTGAGACAGCACAAAACCACACCAGACTGTGTGAGACTGCACAAAACCACACTAGACTGTGTGAGACAACACAAAACTATACAAGACTGTGTGAGAGAGCAGAAGACCACACTAGACTGTGTGAGACAGCACAAAACTACACTAGACTGTGTGAGACAGCACAGAACTACACCAGACTGTGTGACACAGCACAAGACTACACTAGACTGTGTGAGACTGCACAAAACCACACTAGACTGTGTGAGACAACACAAAACTATACAAGACTGTGTGAGAGAGCACAAAACTACACTAGACTGTGTGAGACAGAACAAAACTACACTAGACTGTGTGAGAGAGAACAAAACTACACTAGACTGTGTGAGACAGCACAAAACCACACTAGACTGTGTGAGACAACACAAAACTACACAAGACTGTGTGAGAGAGCACAAGACCACACTAGACTGTGTGAGACAACACAAAACTACACAAGACTGTGTGAGGGAGCACAAGACCACGCTAGACTGTGTGAGACAACACAAAACTACACAAGACTGTGTGAGACAGCACAACACCACACTAGACTGTGTGAGACAGCACAAAACCACACTAGACTGTGTGAGACAACACAAAACTACACAAGTCTGTGTGAGAGAGCACAAGACCACAGTAGACTGTGTGAGACAGCACAAAACTACACTAGACTGTGTGAGACAGCACAAAACTACACTAGACTTTGTGAGACAACACAAAACCACACTAGACTGTGTGAGACAGCACAAAACTACACTAGACTGTGTGAGACAGCGCAAAACCACACTAGACTGTGTGAGACAGCTCAAAACCACACTAGACTGTGTGACACAGCACAAACCCACACTAGACTGTGTGAGACAGCACTAAACTACACTGGACTGTGTGGGACAGCACAAAACCACACTAGACTGTGTGAGACAAAACAAAACTACACTAGACTGTTTGAGACAGAACAAAACTACACTAGACTGTGTGAGACAGCACAAACCCACACTAGACTGTGTGAGACAGCACAAAACGACACCAGACTGTGTGAGACTGCACAAAACCACACTAGACTGTGTGAGACAACACGGAACTACACAAGACTGTGTGAGACAGCACAAGACTACACTAGACTGTGTGGGACAGCACAAAACTACACTAGACTGTGTGAGACAGCACAAAACTACACTAGACTGTGTGGGACAGCACAAAACTACACTAGACTGTGTGAGACAACACAAAACCACACTAGACTGTGTGAGACAGCACGAAACTACACAAGACTGTGTGGGACAGCACAAAACTACACTAGACTGTGTGAGACAGCACAAAACTACACTACACTGTGTGAGACAGCACAAAACTACACCAGACTGTGTGAGACAGCACAACACCACAGTAGACTGTGTGAGACAGCACAAAACTACACCAGACTGTGTGAGACAACACAAAACTACACCAGACTGTGTGAGACAGCACAAAACTACACTAGACTTTGTGAGACAACACAAAACCACACTAGACTGTGTGAGACAGCACAAAACTACACTAGACTGTGTGAGACAGCACAAAACTACACCAGACTGTGTGAGACAGCATCAAACTACACTAGACTGTGTGGGACAGCATAAAACCACACTAGACTGTGTGAGACAGCAGGAAACTACACCAGACTGTGTGCGACAGCACAAAACTACACCAGACTGTGTGAGACAGCACAAAACTACACTAGACTGTGTGAGACAGCACAAAACCGCACTAGACTGTGTGAGACAGCAGAAAACTACACTAGACTGTGTGACACAGCACAAAACCGCACTAGACTGTGTGAGACAGCACAAAACGACACTAGACTCTGTGAGAGAGCACAAAACCGCACTAGAATGTGTGAGACAGCACAAAACTACACTAGACTGTGTGAGACAACACCAAACCACACTAGACTGTGTGAGACAGCACAAAACCACACTAGACTGTGTGTGACAGTACAAACCTACACTAGTCTGTGTGAGACAGCACAGAACCACACTAGACTGTGTGAGACAGCACAAAACCACACCAGACTGTGTGAGACTGCACAAAACCACACTAGACTGTGTGAGACAACACAAAACTATACAAGACTGTGTGAGAGAGCAGAAGACCACACTAGACTGTGTGAGACAGCACAAAACTACACTAGACTGTGTGAGACAGCACAGAACTACACCAGACTGTGTGACACAGCACAAGACTACACTAGACTGTGTGAGACAACACAACGCCACACTAGACTGTGTGAGACAGCACAAAACCGTACTAGACTGTGTGAGACAGCACAAAACCACACTAGACTGTGTGAGACAGAACAAAACTACACTAGACTGTGTGAGACAGAACAAAACTACACTAGACTGTGTGAGACAACACAAAACTACACCAGACTGTGTGAGACAGCACAAAACTACACTAGACTGTGTGAGACAGAACAAAACTACACTAGACTGTGTGAGAGAGAACAAAACTACACTAGACTGTGTGAGACAGCACAAAACCACACTAGACTGTGTGAGACAACACAAAACTACACAAGACTGTGTGAGAGAGCACAAAACTACACAAGACTGTGTGAGACAGCACAACACCACACTAGACTGTGTGAGACAGCACAAAACCACACTAGACTGTGTGAGACAACACAAAACTACACAAGTCTGTGTGAGAGAGCACAAGACCACACTAGACTGTGTGAGACAGCACAAAACTACACTAGACTGTGTGAGACAGCACAAAACTACACTAGACTTTGTGAGACAACACAAAGCCACACTAGACTGTGTGAGACAGCACAAAACTACACTAGACTGTGTGAGACAGCGCAAAACCACACTAGACTGTGTGAGACAGCTCAAAACCACACTAGACTGTGTGACACAGCACAAACCCACACTAGACTGTGTGAGACAGCACTAAACTACACTGGACTGTGTGGGACAGCACAAAACCACACTAGACTGTGTGAGACAAAACAAAACTACACTAGACTGTTTGAGACAGAACAAAACTACACTAGACTGTGTGAGACAGCACAAACCCACACTAGACTGTGTGAGACAGCACAAAACGACACCAGACTGTGTGAGACTGCACAAAACCACACTAGACTGTGTGAGACAACACGGAACTACACAAGACTGTGTGAGACAGCACAAGACTACACTAGACTGTGTGGGACAGCACAAAACTACACTAGACTGTGTGAGACAGCACAAAACTACACTAGACTGTGTGGGACAGCACAAAACTACACTAGACTGTGTGAGACAACACAAAACCACACTAGACTGTGTGAGACAGCACGAAACTACACTAGACTGTGTGGGACAGCACAAAACTACACTAGACTGTGTGAGACAGCACAAAACTACACTACACTGTGTGAGACAGCACAAAACTACACCAGACTGTGTGAGACAGCACAACACCACAGTAGACTGTGTGAGACAGCACAAACCTACACCAGACTGTGTGAGACAACACAAAACTACACCAGACTGTGTGAGACAGCACAAAACTACACTAGACTTTGTGAGACAACACAAAACCACACTAGACTGTGTGAGACAGCACAAAACTACACTAGACTGTGTGAGACAGCACAAAACTACACCAGACTGTGTGAGACAGCATCAAACTACACTAGACTGTGTGGGACAGCATAAAACCACACTAGACTGTGTGAGACAGCAGGAAACTACACCAGACTGTGTGCGACAGCACAAAACTACACCAGACTGTGTGAGACAGCACAAAACTACACTAGACTGTGTGAGACAGCACAAAACCGCACTAGACTGTGTGAGACAGCAGAAAACTACACTAGACTATGTGACACAGCACAAAACCGCACTAGACTGTGTGAGACAGCACAAAACGACACTAGACTGTGTGAGACAGCACAAGACCGCACTAGAATGTGTGAGACAGCACAAAACTACACTAGACTGTGTGAGACAACACCAAACCACACTAGACTGTGTGAGACAGCACAAAACCACACTAGACTGTGTGTGACAGTACAAACCTACACTAGTCTGTGTGAGACAGCACAGAACCACACTAGACTGTGTGAGACAGCACAAAACCACACCAGACTGTGTGAGACTGCACAAAACCACACTAGACTGTGTGAGACAACACAAAACTATACAAGACTGTGTGAGAGAGCAGAAGACCACACTAGACTGTGTGAGACAGCACAAAACTACACTAGACTGTGTGAGACAGCACAGAACTACACCAGACTGTGTGACACAGCACAAGACTACACTAGACTGTGTGAGACAACACAACGCCACACTAGACTGTGTGAGACAGCACAAAACCGTACTAGACTGTGTGAGACAGCACAAAACCACACTAGACTGTGTGAGACAGAACAAAACTACACTAGACTGTGTGAGACAGAACAAAACTACACTAGACTGTGTGAGACAACACAAAACTACACCAGACTGTGTGAGACAGCGCAAAACTACACTAGACTGTGTGAGACAACACAAAACTACACCAGACTGTGTGAGACAGCACATAACTACACTAGACTGTGTGAGACAGAACAAAACTACACTAGACTGTGTGAGAGAGAACAAAACTACACTAGACTGTGTGAGACAGCACAAAACCACACTAGACTGTGTGAGACAACACAAAACTACACAAGACTGTGTGAGAGAGCACAAGACCACACTAGACTGTGTGAGACAACACAAAACTACACAAGACTGTGTGAGGGAGCACAAGACCACACTAGACTGTGTGAGACAACACAAAACTACACAAGACTGTGTGAGACAGCACAACACCACACTAGACTGTGTGAGACAGCACAAAACCACACTAGACTGTGTGAGACAACACAAAACTACACAAGTCTGTGTGAGAGAGCACAAGACCACACTAGACTGTGTGAGACAGCACAAAACTACACTAGACTGTGTGAGACAGCACAAAACTACACTAGACTTCGTGAGACAACACAAAACCACACTAGACTGTGTGAGACAGCACAAAACTACACTAGACTGTGTGAGACAGCGCAAAACCACACTAGACTGTGTGAGACAGCTCAAAACCACACTAGACTGTGTGACACTGCACAAACCCACACTAGACTGTGTGAGACAGCACTAAACTACACTGGACTGTGTGGGACAGCACAAAACCACACTAGACTGTGTGAGACAAAACAAAACTACACTAGACTGTTTGAGACAGAACAAAACTACACTAGACTGTGTGAGACAGCACAAACCCACACTAGACTGTGTGAGACAGCACAAAACGACACCAGACTGTGTGAGACTGCACAAAACCACACTAGACTGTGTGAGACAACACGGAACTACACAAGACTGTGTGAGACAGCACAAGACTACACTAGACTGTGTGAGACAGCACAAAACTACACTAGACTGTGTGGGACAGCACGAAACTACACTAGACTGTGTGAGACAACACAAAACCACACTAGACTGTGTGAGACAGCACGAAACTACACTAGACTGTGTGGGACAGCACAAAACTACACTAGACTGTGTGAGACAGCACAAAACTACACTACACTGTGTGAGACAGCACAAAACTACACCAGACTGTGTGAGACAGCACAACACCACAGTAGACTGTGTGAGACAGCACAAAACTACACCAGACTGTGTGAGACAACACAAAACTACACCAGACTGTGTGAGACAGCACAAAACTACACTAGACTTTGTGAGACAACACAAAACCACACTAGACTGTGTGAGACAGCACAAAACTACACTAGACTGTGTGAGACAGCACAAAACTACACCAGACTGTGTGAGACAGCATCAAACTACACTAGACTGTGTGGGACAGCATAAAACCACAGTAGACTGTGTGAGACAGCAGGAAACTACACCAGACTGTGTGCGACAGCACAAAACTACACCAGACTGTGTGAGACAGCACAAAACTACACTAGACTGTGTGAGACAGCACAAAACCGCACTAGACTGTGTGAGACAGCAGAAAACTACACTAGACTGTGTGACACAGCACAAAACCGCACTAGACTGTGTGAGACAGCACAAAACGACACTAGACTGTGTGAGACAGCACAAAACCGCACTAGAATGTGTGAGACAGCACAAAACTACACTAGACTGTGTGAGACAACACCAAACCACACTAGACTGTGTGAGACAGCACAAAACCACACTAGACTGTGTGTGACAGTACAAACCTACACTAGTCTGTGTGAGACAGCACAGAACCACACTAGACTGTGTGAGACAGCACAAAACCACACCAGACTGTGTGAGACTGCACAAAACCACACTAGACTGTGTGAGACAACACAAAACTATACAAGACTGTGTGAGAGAGCAGAAGACCACACTAGACTGTGTGAGACAGCACAAAACTACACTAGACTGTGTGAGACAGCACAGAACTACACCAGACTGTGTGACACAGCACAAGACTACACTAGACTGTGTGAGACAACACAACGCCACACTAGACTGTGTGAGACAGCACAAAACCGTACTAGACTGTGTGAGACAGCACAAAACCACACTAGACTGTGTGAGACAGAACAAAACTACACTAGACTGTGTGAGACAGAACAAAACTACACTAGAGTGTGTGAGACAACACAAAACTACACCAGACTGTGTGAGACAGCACAAAACTACACTAGACTGTGTGAGACAGAACAAAACTACACTAGACTGTGTGAGAGAGAACAAAACTACACTAGACTGTGTGAGACAGCACAAAACCACACTAGACTGTGTGAGACAACACCAAACTACACAAGACTGTGTGAGAGAGCACAAGACCACACTAGACTGTGTGAGACAACACAAAACTACACAAGACTGTGTGAGGGAGCACAAGACCACACTAGACTGTGTGAGACAACACAAAACTACACAAGACTGTGTGAGACAGCACAACACCACACTAGACTGTGTGAGACAGCACAAAACCACACTAGACTGTGTGAGACAGAACAAAACTACACTAGACTGTGTGAGACAGAAGAAAACTACACTAGACTGTGTGAGACAACACAAAACTACACAAGACTGTGTGAGAGAGCACAAGACCACACTAGACTGTGTGAGACAGCACAAAACCACACTAGACTGTGTGAGACAGCACAAAACCACACTAGACTGTGTGAGACAGCACAAAACCACACTAGACTGTGTGAGACAGCACAAAACCACACCAGACTGTGTGAGACTGCACAAAACCACACTAGACTGTGTGAGACAACACAAAACTACACAAGTCTGTGTGAGAGAGCACAAGACCACACTGGACTGTGTGAGACAGCACAAAACTACACTAGACTGTGTGAGACAGCACAAAACTACACTAGACTTTGTGAGACAACACAAAACCACACTAGACTGTGTGAGACAGCACAAAACTACACTAGACTGTGTGAGACAGCGCAAAACCACACTAGACTGTGTGAGACAGCTCAAAACCACACTAGACTGTGTGACACAGCACAAACCCACACTAGACTGTGTGAGACAGCACTAAACTACACTGGACTGTGTGGGACAGCACAAAACCACACTAGACTGTGTGAGACAAAACAAAACTACACTAGACTGTTTGAGACAGAACAAAACTACACTAGACTGTGTGAGACAGCACAAACCCACACTAGACTGTGTGAGACAGCACAAAACGACACCAGACTGTGTGAGACTGCACAAAACCACACTAGACTGTGAGAGACAACACGGAACTACACAAGACTGTGTGAGACAGCACAAGACTACACTAGACTGTGTGGGACAGCACAAAACTACACTAGACTGTGTGAGACAGCACAAAACTACACTAGACTGTGTGGGACAGCACAAAACTACACTAGACTGTGTGAGACAACACAAAACCACACTAGACTGTGTGAGACAGCACAAAACTACACTAGACTGTGTGGGACAGCACAAAACTACACTAGACTGTGTGAGACAGCACAAAACTACACTACACTGTGTGAGACAGCACAAAACTACACCAGACTGTGTGAGACAGCACAACACCACAGTAGACTGTGTGAGACAGCACAAAACTACACCAGACTGTGTGAGACAACACAAAACTACACCAGACTGTGTGAGACAGCACAAAACTACACTAGACTTTGTGAGACAACACAAAACCACACTAGACTGTGTGAGACTGCACAAAACCACACTAGACTGTGTGAGACAACACAAAACTATACAAGACTGTGTGTGAGAGCAGAAGACCACACTAGACTGTGTGAGACAGCACAAAACTACACTAGACTGTGTGAGACAGCACAGAACTACACCAGACTGTGTGACACAGCACAAGACTACACTAGACTGTGTGAGACAACACAACGCCACACTAGACTGTGTGAGACAGCACAAAACCGTACTAGACTGTGTGAGACAGCACAAAACCACACTAGACTGTGTGAGACAGAACAAAACTACACTAGACTGTGTGAGACAGAACAAAACTACACTAGACTGTGTGAGACAACACAAAACTACACCAGACTGTGTGAGACAGCACAAAACTACACTAGACTGTGTGAGACAGAACAAAACTACACTAGACTGTGTGAGAGAGAACAAAACTACACTAGACTGTGTGAGACAGCACAAAACCACACTAGACTGTGTGAGACAACACCAAACTACACAAGACTGTGTGAGAGAGCACAAGACCACACTAGACTGTGTGAGACAACACAAAACTACACAAGACTGTGTGAGGGAGCACAAGACCACACTAGACTGTGTGAGACAACACAAAACTACACAAGACTGTGTGAGACAGCACAACACCACACTAGACTGTGTGAGACAGCACAAAACCACACTAGACTGTGTGAGACAGAACAAAACTACACTAGACTGTGTGAGACAGAACAAAACTACACTAGACTGTGTGAGACAACACAAAACTACACAAGACTGTGTGAGAGAGCACAAGACCACACTAGACTGTGTGAGACAGCACAAAACCACACTAGACTGTGTGAGACAGCACAAAACCACACTAGACTGTGTGAGACAGCACAAAACCACACTAGACTGTGTGAGACAGCACAAAACCACACCAGACTGTGTGAGACTGCACAAAACCACACTAGACTGTGTGAGACAACACAAAACTACACAAGTCTGTGTGAGAGAGCACAAGACCACACTGGACTGTGTGAGACAGCACAAAACTACACTAGACTGTGTGAGACAGCACAAAACTACACTAGACTTTGTGAGACAACACAAAACCACACTAGACTGTGTGAGACAGCACAAAACTACACTAGACTGTGTGAGACAGCGCAAAACCACACTAGACTGTGTGAGACAGCTCAAAACCACACTAGACTGTGTGACACAGCACAAACCCACACTAGACTGTGTGAGACAGCACTAAACTACACTGGACTGTGTGGGACAGCACAAAACCACACTAGACTGTGTGAGACAAAACAAAACTACACTAGACTGTTTGAGACAGAACAAAACTACACTAGACTGTGTGAGACAGCACAAACCCACACTAGACTGTGTGAGACAGCACAAAACGACACCAGACTGTGTGAGACTGCACAAAACCACACTAGACTGTGAGAGACAACACGGAACTACACAAGACTGTGTGAGACAGCACAAGACTACACTAGACTGTGTGGGACAGCACAAAACTACACTAGACTGTGTGAGACAGCACAAAACTACACTAGACTGTGTGGGACAGCACAAAACTACACTAGACTGTGTGAGACAACACAAAACCACACTAGACTGTGTGAGACAGCACAAAACTACACTAGACTGTGTGGGACAGCACAAAACTACACTAGACTATGTGAGACAGCACAAAACTACACTACACTGTGTGAGACAGCACAAAACTACACCAGACTGTGTGAGACAGCACAACACCACAGTAGACTGTGTGAGACAGCACAAAACTACACCAGACTGTGTGAGACAACACAAAACTACACCAGACTGTGTGAGACAGCACAAAACTACACTAGACTTTGTGAGACAACACAAAACCACACTAGACTGTGTGAGACAGCACAAAACTACACTAGACTGTGTGAGACAGCACAAAACTACACCAGACTGTGTGAGACAGCATCAAACTACACTAGACTGTGTGGGACAGCATAAAACCACACAAGACTGTGTGAGACAGCAGGAAACTACACCAGACTGTGTGCGACACCACAAAACTACACCAGACTGTGTGAGACAGCACAAAACAACACCAGACTGTGTGAGACAGCACAAAACTACACTAGACTGTGTGAGACAGCACAAAACCGCACTAGACTGTGTGAGACAGCAGAAAACTACACTAGACTGTGTGACACAGCACAAAACCGCACTAGACTGTGTGAGACAGCACAAAACGACACTAGACTGTGTGAGACAGCACAAAACCGCACTAGAATGTGTGAGACAGCACAAAACTACACTAGACTGTGTGAGACAACACCAAACCACACTAGACTGTGTGAGACAGCACAAAACCACACTAGACTGTGTGTGACAGTACAAACCTACACTAGTCTGTGTGAGACAGCACAGAACCACACTAGACTGTGTGAGACAGCACAAAACCACACCAGACTGTGTGAGACTGCACAAAACCACACTAGACTGTGTGAGACAACACAAAACTACACAAGACTGTGTGAGAGAGCAGAAGACCACACTAGACTGTGTGAGACAGCACAAAACTACACTAGACTGTGTGAGACAGCACAGAACTACACCAGACTGTGTGACACAGCACAAGACTACACTAGACTGTGTGAGACAACACAACGCCACACTAGACTGTGTGAGACAGCACAAAACCGTACTAGACTGTGTGAGACAGCACAAAACCACACTAGACTGTGTGAGACAGAACAAAACTACACTAGACTGTGTGAGACAGAACAAAACTACACTAGACTGTGTGAGACAACACAAAACTACACCAGACTGTGTGAGACAGCACAAAACTACACTAGACTGTGTGAGACAGAACAAAACTACACTAGACTGTGTGAGAGAGAACAAAACTACACTAGACTGTGTGAGACAGCACAAAACCATACTAGACTGTGTGAGACAACACAAAACTACACAAGACTGTGTGAGAGAGCACAAGACCACACTAGACTGTGTGAGACAACACAAAACTACACAAGACTGTGTGAGAGAGCACAAGACCACACTAGACTGTGTGAGACAACACGAAACTACACTAGACTGTGTGAGACAGCACAGAACTACACTAGACTGTGTGAGACAGCACAAAACCACACTAGACTGTGTGAAACAGCACAAAACCACACCAGACTGTGTGAGACTGCACAAAACCACACTAGACTGTGTGAGACAACACAAAACTACACAAGTCTGTGTGAGAGAGCACAAGACCACACTAGACTGTGTGAGACAGCACAAAACTACACTAGACTGTGTGAGACAGCCCAAAACTACACTAGACTTTGTGAGACAACACAAAACCACACTAGACTGTGTGAGACAGCACAAAACTACACTAGACTGTGTGAGACAGCGCAAAACCACACTAGACTGTGTGAGACAGCTCAAAACCACACTAGACTGTGTGACACAGCACAAACCCACACTAGACTGTGTGAGACAGCACTAAACTACACTGGACTGTGTGGGACAGCACAAAACCACACTCGACTGTGTGAGACAAAACAAAACTACACTAGACTGTTTGAGACAGAACAAAACTACACTAGACTGTGTGAGACAGCCCAAACCCACACTAGACTGTGTGAGACAGCACAAAACGACACCAGACTGTGTGAGACTGCACAAAACCAGACTAGACTGTGTGAGACAACACGGAACTACACAGGACTGTGTGAGACAGCACAAGACTACACTAGACTGTGTGGGACAGCACAAAACTACACTAGACTGTGTGAGACAGCACAAAACTACACTAGACTGTGTGGGACAGCACAAAACTACACTAGACTGCGTGAGACAACACAAAACCACACTAGACTGTGTGAGACAGCACAAAACTACACAAGACTGTGTGGGACAGCACAAAACTACACTAGACTGTGTGAGACAGCAGAAAACTACACTACACTGTGTGAGACAGCACAAAACTACACCAGACTGTGTGAGACAGCACAACACCACAGTAGACTGTGTGAGACAGCACAAAACTACACCAGACTGTGTGAGACAACACAAAACTACACCAGACTGTGTGAGACAGCACAAAACTACACTAGACTTTGTGAGACAACACAAAACCACACTAGACTGTGTGAGACAGCACAAAACTACACTACACTGTGTGAGACAGCACAAAACTACACCAGACTGTGTGAGACAGCACAACACCACAGTAGACTGTGTGAGACAGCACAACTACACCAGACTGTGTGAGACAACACAAAACCACACTAGACTGTGTGTGAAAACACAAAACCACACTAGACTGTGTGAGACAGCACAAAACCACACTAGACTGTGTGAGAAAGCACAAAACCACACTAGACTTTGTGAGACAGTACAAAACGACACCAGACTGAGAGAGACAGCACAAAACTACACTAGACTGTGTGAGACTGCACAAAACCACACTAGACTGTGTGAGACATCACAAAACCACAATAGACTGTGTCAGCCAGCACAAAACCTCACTAGACCGTATGAGACAGCACAAAACTACACTAGACTGTGAGACAGCACAAAACTAAACTAGACTGTGTGAGACAACACGAAACCACACTAGACTGTGTGAGACAGCACAAAACCACACTAGACTGTGTGAGACAGCACAAAACCACATTAGACTGTGTGAGACAGAACAAAACTACACTAGACTGTGTGAGACAACACAAAACTACACCAGACTGTGTGAGACAGCACAAAACTACACTAGACTGTGTGAGACAGAACAAAACTACACTAGACTGTGTGAGAGAGAACAAAACTACACTAGACTGTGTGAGACAGCACAAAACCACACTAGACTGTGTGAGACAACACAAAACTACACAAGACTGTGTGAGAGAGCACAAGACCACGCTAGACTGTGTGAGACAACACAAAACTACACAGGACTGTGTGAGAGAGCACACGACCACACTAGACTGTGTGAGACAACACAAAACTACACAAGACTGTGTGAGACAGCACAACACCACACTAGACTGTGTGAGACAGCACAAAACCACACTAGACTGTGTGAGACAGAACAAAACTACACTAGACTGTGTGAGACAGAACAAAACTACACTAGACTGTGTGAGACAACACAAAACTACACAAGACTGTGTGAGAGAGCACAAGACCACACTAGACTGTGTGAGACAGCACAAAACCACACTAGACTGTGTGTGACAGTACAAACCTACAGTAGACTGTGTGAGACAGCACAGAACTACACTAGACTGTGTGAGACAGCACAAAACCACACTAGACTGTGTGAGACAGCACAAAACCACACCAGACTGTGTGAGACTGCACAAAACCACACTAGACTGTGTGAGACAACACAAAACTACACAAGACTGTGTGAGAGAGCACAAGACCACACTAGACTGTGTGAGACAGCACAAAACTACACTAGACTGTGTGAGACAGCACAAAACTACACTAGACTTTGTGAGACAACACAAAACCACACTAGACTGTGTGAGACAGAACAAAACTACACTAGACTGTGTGAGACAGCGCAAAACCACACTAGACTGTGTGAGACAGCACAAAACCACACTAGACTGTGTGACACAGCACAAACCCACACTAGACTGTGTGAGACAGCACAAAACGACACCAGACTGTGTGAGACTGCACAAAACCACACTAGACTGTGTGAGACAAAACAAAACTACACTAGACTGTGTGAGACAGAACAAAACTACACTAGACTGTGTGAGACAGCACAAACCCACACTAGACTGTGTGAGACAGCACAAAACGACACCAGACTGTGTGAGACTGCACAAAACCACACTAGACTGTGTGAGACAACACGAAACTACACAAGACTGTGTGAGACAGCACAAGACCACACTAGACTGTGTGAGACAGCACAAAGCAACACTAGACTCTGTGAGACAACTCAGAACTACACTAGACTGTGTGAGACAGCACAAAACCACACTAGACTGTGTGAGACAACACAAGACTACACTAGACTGTGTGACATAGCACAAGACTACACTAGACTGTGTGAGACAACGCAAAACCATACTAGACTGTGTGAGACAACACAAAACTACACCAGACTGTGTGAGACAGCACAAAACTACACTAGACTGTGTGAGACAGAACAAAACTACACTAGACTGTGTGAGAGAGAACAAAACTACACTAGACTGTGTGAGACAGCACAAAACCACACTAGACTGTGTGAGACAACACAAAACTACACAAGACTGTGTGAGAGAGCACAAGACCACGCTAGACTGTGTGAGACAACACAAAACTACACAGGACTGTGTGAGAGAGCACAAGACCACACTAGACTGTGTGAGACAACACAAAACTACACTAGACTGTGTGAGACAGAACAAAACTACACTAGACTGTGTGAGACAACACAAAACTACACAATACTGTGTGAGAGAGCACAAGACCACACTAGACTGTGTGAGACAGCACAAAACCACACTAGACTGTGTGTGACAGTACAAACCTACACTAGACTGTGTGAGACAGCACAGAACTACACTAGACTGTGTGAGACAGAACAAAACTACACTAGACTGTGTGAGACAACACAAAACTACACAAGACTGTGTGAGAGAGCACAAGACCACACGACTGTGTGAGACAGCACAAAACCACACTAGACTGTGTGTGACAGTACAAACCTACACTAGACTGTGTGAGACAGCACAGAACTACACTAGACTGTGTGAGACAGCGCAAAACCACACTAGACTGTGTGAGACAGCACAAAACCACACCAGACTGTGTGAGACTGCACAAAACCACACTAGACTGTGTGAGACAACACAAAACTACACAAGACTGTGTGAGAGAGCACAAGACCACACTAGACTGTGTGAGACAGCACAAAACTACACTAGACTGTGTGAGACAGCACAAAACTACACTAGACTGTGTGAGACAGCACAAAACCACACTAGACTGTGTGAGACAGCACAAAACCACACCAGACTGTGTGAGACTGCACAAAACCACACTAGACTGTGTGAGACAACACAAAACTACACAAGACTGTGTGAGAGAGCACAAGACCACACTAGACTGTGTGAGACAGCACAAAACTACACTAGACTGTGTGAGACAGCACAAAACTACACTAGACTTTGTGAGACAACACAAAACCACACTAGACTGTGTGA
The DNA here is from genome assembly GCF_030144855.1 of Hypanus sabinus. NCBI lineage: Eukaryota > Metazoa > Chordata > Chondrichthyes > Myliobatiformes > Dasyatidae > Hypanus > Hypanus sabinus. The sequence continues at coordinate 223,833 of NW_026781495.1, read as the reverse complement.
GACAGAACAAAACTACACTAGACTGTGTGAGACAGCGCAAAACCACACTAGACTGTGTGAGACAGCACAAAACCACACTAGACTGTGTGACACAGCACAAACCCACACTAGACTGTGTGAGACAGCACAAAACGACACCAGACTGTGTGAGACTGCACAAAACCACACTAGACTGTGTGAGACAAAACAAAACTACACTAGACTGTGTGAGACAGAACAAAACTACACTAGACTGTGTGAGACAGCACAAACCCACACTAGACTGTGTGAGACAGCACAAAACGACACCAGACTGTGTGAGACTGCACAAAACCACACTAGACTGTGTGTGACAGTACAAACCTACACTAGACTGTGTGAGACAGCACAGAACTACACTAGACTGTGTGAGACAGCGCAAAACCACACTAGACTGTGTGCGACAGCACAAAACCACACCAGACTGTGTGAGACTGCACAAAACCACACTAGACTGTGTGAGACAACACAAAACTACACAAGACTGTGTGAGAGAGCACAAGACCACACTAGACTGTGTGAGACAGCACAAAACTACACTAGACTGTGTGAGACAGCACAAAACTACACTAGACTGTGTGAGACAGCACAAAACCACACTAGACTGTGTGAGACAGCACAAAACCACACCAGACTGTGTGAGACTGCACAAAACCACACTAGACTGTGTGAGACAACACAAAACTACACAAGACTGTGTGAGAGAGCACAAGACCACACTAGACTGTGTGAGACAGCACAAAACTACACTAGACTGTGTGAGACAGCACAAAACTACACTAGACTTTGTGAGACAACACAAAACCACACTAGACTGTGTGAGACAGAACAAAACTACACTAGACTGTGTGAGACAGCGCAAAACCACACTAGACTGTGTGAGACAGCACAAAACCACACTAGACTGTGTGACACAGCACAAACCCACACTAGACTGTGTGAGACAGCACAAAACGACACCAGACTGTGTGAGACTGCACAAAACCACACTAGACTGTGTGAGACAAAACAAAACTACACTAGACTGTGTGAGACAGAACAAAACTACACTAGACTGTGTGAGACAGCACAAACCCACACTAGACTGTGTGAGACAGCACAAAACGACACCAGACTGTGTGAGACTGCACAAAACCACACTAGACTGTGTGAGACAACACGAAACTACACAAGACTGTGTGAGACAGCACAAGACCACACTAGACTGTGTGAGACAGCACAAAGCAACACTAGACTCTGTGAGACAACTCAGAACTACACTAGACTGTGTGAGACAGCACAAAACCACACTAGACTGTGTGAGACAACACAAGACTACACTAGACTGTGTGACATAGCACAAGACTACACTAGACTGTGTGAGACAACGCAAAACCATACTAGACTGTGTGAGACAACACAAAACTACACCAGACTGTGTGAGACAGCACAAAACTACACTAGACTGTGTGAGACAGAACAAAACTACACTAGACTGTGTGAGAGAGAACAAAACTACACTAGACTGTGTGAGACAGCACAAAACCACACTAGACTGTGTGAGACAACACAAAACTACACAAGACTGTGTGAGAGAGCACAAGACCACGCTAGACTGTGTGAGACAACACAAAACTACACAGGACTGTGTGAGAGAGCACAAGACCACACTAGACTGTGTGAGACAACACAAAACTACACTAGACTGTGTGAGACAGAACAAAACTACACTAGACTGTGTGAGACAACACAAAACTACACAAGACTGTGTGAGAGAGCACAAGACCACACTAGACTGTGTGAGACAGCACAAAACCACACTAGACTGTGTGTGACAGTACAAACCTACACTAGACTGTGTGAGACAGCACAGAACTACACTAGACTGTGTGAGACAGAACAAAACTACACTAGACTGTGTGAGACAACACAAAACTACACAAGACTGTGTGAGAGAGCACAAGACCACACGACTGTGTGAGACAGCACAAAACCACACTAGACTGTGTGTGACAGTACAAACCTACACTAGACTGTGTGAGACAGCACAGAACTACACTAGACTGTGTGAGACAGCGCAAAACCACACTAGACTGTGTGAGACAGCACAAAACCACACCAGACTGTGTGAGACTGCACAAAACCACACTAGACTGTGTGAGACAACACAAAACTACACAAGACTGTGTGAGAGAGCACAAGACCACACTAGACTGTGTGAGACAGCACAAAACTACACTAGACTGTGTGAGACAGCACAAAACTACACTAGACTTTGTGAGACAACACAAAACCACACTAGACTGTGTGAGACAGAACAAAACTACACTAGACTGTGTGAGACAGCGCAAAACCACACTAGACTGTGTGAGACAGCACAAAACCACACTAGACTGTGTGACACAGCACAAACCCACACTAGACTGTGTGAGACAGCACAAAACGACACCAGACTGTGTGAGACTGCACAAAACCACACTAGACTGTGTGAGACAAAACAAAACTACACTAGACTGTGTGAGACAGAACAAAACTACACTAGACTGTGTGAGACAGCACAAAACCACACCAGACTGTGTGAGACTGCACAAAACCACACTAGACTGTGTGAGACAACACAAAACTACACAAGACTGTGTGAGAGAGCACAAGACCACACTAGACTGTGTGAGACAGCACAAAACTACACTAGACTGTGTGAGACAGCACAAAACTACACTAGACTTTGTGAGACAACACAAAACCACACTAGACTGTGTGAGACAGAACAAAACTACACTAGACTGTGTGAGACAGCGCAAAACCACACTAGACTGTGTGAGACAGCACAAAACCACACTAGACTGTGTGACACAGCACAAACCCACACTAGACTGTGTGAGACAGCACAAAACGACACCAGACTGTGTGAGACTGCACAAAACCACACTAGACTGTGTGAGACAAAACAAAACTACACTAGACTGTGTGAGACAGAACAAAACTACACTAGACTGTGTGAGACAGCACAAACCCACACTAGACTGTGTGAGACAGCACAAAACGACACCAGACTGTGTGAGACTGCACAAAACCACACTAGACTGTGTGTGACAGTACAAACCTACACTAGACTGTGTGAGACAGCACAGAACTACACTAGACTGTGTGAGACAGCGCAAAACCACACTAGACTGTGTGCGACAGCACAAAACCACACCAGACTGTGTGAGACTGCACAAAACCACACTAGACTGTGTGAGACAACACAAAACTACACAAGACTGTGTGAGAGAGCACAAGACCACACTAGACTGTGTGAGACAGCACAAAACTACACTAGACTGTGTGAGACAGCACAAAACTACACTAGACTGTGTGAGACAGCACAAAACCACACTAGACTGTGTGAGACAGCACAAAACCACACCAGACTGTGTGAGACTGCACAAAACCACACTAGACTGTGTGAGACAACACAAAACTACACAAGACTGTGTGAGAGAGCACAAGACCACACTAGACTGTGTGAGACAGCACAAAACTACACTAGACTGTGTGAGACAGCACAAAACTACACTAGACTTTGTGAGACAACACAAAACCACACTAGACTGTGTGAGACAGAACAAAACTACACTAGACTGTGTGAGACAGCGCAAAACCACACTAGACTGTGTGAGACAGCACAAAACCACACTAGACTGTGTGACACAGCACAAACCCACACTAGACTGTGTGAGACAGCACAAAACGACACCAGACTGTGTGAGACTGCACAAAACCACACTAGACTGTGTGAGACAAAACAAAACTACACTAGACTGTGTGAGACAGAACAAAACTACACTAGACTGTGTGAGACAGCACAAACCCACACTAGACTGTGTGAGACAGCACAAAACGACACCAGACTGTGTGAGACTGCACAAAACCACACTAGACTGTGTGAGACAACACGAAACTACACAAGACTGTGTGAGACAGCACAAGACCACACTAGACTGTGTGAGACAGCACAAAGCAACACTAGACTCTGTGAGACAACTCAGAACTACACTAGACTGTGTGAGACAGCACAAAACCACACTAGACTGTGTGAGACAACACAAGACTACACTAGACTGTGTGACATAGCACAAGACTACACTAGACTGTGTGAGACAACGCAAAACCATACTAGACTGTGTGAGACAACACAAAACTACACCAGACTGTGTGAGACAGCACAAAACTACACTAGACTGTGTGAGACAGAACAAAACTACACTAGACTGTGTGAGAGAGAACAAAACTACACTAGACTGTGTGAGACAGCACAAAACCACACTAGACTGTGTGAGACAACACAAAACTACACAAGACTGTGTGAGAGAGCACAAGACCACGCTAGACTGTGTGAGACAACACAAAACTACACAGGACTGTGTGAGAGAGCACAAGACCACACTAGACTGTGTGAGACAACACAAAACTACACTAGACTGTGTGAGACAGAACAAAACTACACTAGACTGTGTGAGACAACACAAAACTACACAAGACTGTGTGAGAGAGCACAAGACCACACTAGACTGTGTGAGACAGCACAAAACCACACTAGACTGTGTGTGACAGTACAAACCTACACTAGACTGTGTGAGACAGCACAGAACTACACTAGACTGTGTGAGACAGAACAAAACTACACTAGACTGTGTGAGACAACACAAAACTACACAAGACTGTGTGAGAGAGCACAAGACCACACGACTGTGTGAGACAGCACAAAACCACACTAGACTGTGTGTGACAGTACAAACCTACACTAGACTGTGTGAGACAGCACAGAACTACACTAGACTGTGTGAGACAGCGCAAAACCACACTAGACTGTGTGAGACAGCACAAAACCACACCAGACTGTGTGAGACTGCACAAAACCACACTAGACTGTGTGAGACAACACAAAACTACACAAGACTGTGTGAGAGAGCACAAGACCACACTAGACTGTGTGAGACAGCACAAAACTACACTAGACTGTGTGAGACAGCACAAAACTACACTAGACTTTGTGAGACAACACAAAACCACACTAGACTGTGTGAGACAGAACAAAACTACACTAGACTGTGTGAGACAGCGCAAAACCACACTAGACTGTGTGAGACAGCACAAAACCACACTAGACTGTGTGACACAGCACAAACCCACACTAGACTGTGTGAGACAGCACAAAACGACACCAGACTGTGTGAGACTGCACAAAACCACACTAGACTGTGTGAGACAAAACAAAACTACACTAGACTGTGTGAGACAGAACAAAACTACACTAGACTGTGTGAGACAGCACAAACCCACACTAGACTGTGTGAGACAGCACAAAACGACACCAGACTGTGTGAGACTGCACAAAACCACACTAGACTGTGTGAGACAACACGAAACTACACAAGACTGTGTGAGACAGCACAAGACCACACTAGACTGTGTGAGACAGCACAAAGCAACACTAGACTGTGTGAGACAACTCAGAACTACACTAGACTGTGTGAGACAGCACAAAACCACACTAGACTGTGTGAGACAACACAAGACTACACTAGACTGTGTGACATAGCACAAGACTACACTAGACTGTGTGAGACAACGCAAAACCATACTAGACTGTGTGAGACAACACAAAACTACACCAGACTCTGTGAGACAGCACAAAACTACACTAGAGTGTGTGAGACAGCACAAGGCTACACTAGACTGTGTGAGACAGCACAAAACCACATTTGACTGTGTGAGAGAGCAGGAAACTACACCAGACTGTGTGAGACAGCACAAAACTACACCAGACTGTGAGAGACAGCACAAAACTACACTAGACTGTGTGAGACAGCACACAACTACACTAGACTGTGTGAGACAACACAAGACTACACCAGACTGTGTGACACAGCACAAAACTACAGCAGACTGTGTGAGACAGCACAAAACTACACTGGACTGTGTGCGACAACACAAAGCATCACTAGACTGCGTGACACAGCACAAGACTACACTAGACTGTGTGAGACAACACAACGCCACACTAGACTGTGTGAGACAGCACCAAACCACACTACATTGTGTGAGACAGCACAAAACCACACTAGACTGTGTGAGACAGCACAAAACCACACTAAACTGTGTGAGACAGCACAAAACTACACTAGACTTTGTGAGACAACACAAAACCACACTAGACTGTGTGAGACAGCACAAAACTACACTGGACTGTGTGAGACAGCACAAAACTACACCAGACTGTGTGGGACAGCATCAAACTACACTAGACTGTGTGGGACAGCATAAAACCACACTAGACTGTGTGAGACAGCAGGAAACTACACCAGACTGTGTGCGACAGAACAAAACTACTCCAGACTGTGTGAGACAGCACAAAACAACACCAGACTGTGTGAGACAACACACAACTACACCAGACTGTGCGAGAAAGCACAAAACCACACTAGACTGTGTGAGACAGCACAAAACCACACTAGACTGTGTGAGACAGCACAAAACCACACTAGACTGTGTGAGAAAGCACAAAACCACACTAGACTTTGTGAGACAGTACAAAACGACACCAGACTGAGGGAGACAGCACAAAACCACACTAGACTGTGTGAGACAGCACAAAACCACACTAGACTTTGTGAGACAGTACAAAACGACACCAGACTGAGGGAGACAGCACAAAACCACACTAGACTGTGTGAGACAGCACAAAACTACACTAGACTGTGTGAGACAGCACAAAACTACACTAGACTGTGTGAGACAGCACAAAACCGCACTAGACTGTGTGAGACAGCAGAAAACTACACTAGACTGTGTGACACAGCACAAAACCGCACTAGACTGTGTGAGACAGCACAAAACTACACTAGACTGTGTGAGACAGCACAAAACCGCACTAGAATGTGTGAGACAGCACAAAACTACACTAGACTGTGTGAGACAACACCAAACCACACGAGACTGTGTGAGACAGCACAAAACCACACTAGACTGTGTGTGACAGTACAAACCTACACTAGTCTGTGTGAGACAGCACAGAACCACACTAGACTGTGTGAGACAGCACAAAACCACACTAAACTGTGTGAGACAGCACAAAACTACACTAGACTTTGTGAGACAACACAAAACCACACTAGACTGTGTGAGACAGCACAAAACTACACTGGACTGTGTGAGACAGCACAAAACTACACCAGACTGTGTGGGACAGCATCAAACTACACTAGACTGTGTGGGACAGCATAAAACCACACTAGACTGTGTGAGACAGCAGGAAACTACACCAGACTGTGTGCGACAGAACAAAACTACTCCAGACTGTGTGAGACAGCACAAAACAACACCAGACTGTGTGAGACAACACACAACTACACCAGACTGTGCGAGAAAGCACAAAACCACACTAGACTGTGTGAGACAGCACAAAACCACACTAGACTGTGTGAGACAGCACAAAACCACACTAGACTGTGTGAGAAAGCACAAAACCACACTAGACTTTGTGAGACAGTACAAAACGACACCAGACTGAGGGAGACAGCACAAAACCACACTAGACTGTGTGAGACAGCACAAAACCACACTAGACTTTGTGAGACAGTACAAAACGACACCAGACTGAGGGAGACAGCACAAAACCACACTAGACTGTGTGAGACAGCACAAAACTACACTAGACTGTGTGAGACAGCACAAAACTACACTAGACTGTGTGAGACAGCACAAAACCGCACTAGACTGTGTGAGACAGCAGAAAACTACACTAGACTGTGTGACACAGCACAAAACCGCACTAGACTGTGTGAGACAGCACAAAACTACACTAGACTGTGTGAGACAGCACAAAACCGCACTAGAATGTGTGAGACAGCACAAAACTACACTAGACTGTGTGAGACAACACCAAACCACACGAGACTGTGTGAGACAGCACAAAACCACACTAGACTGTGTGTGACAGTACAAACCTACACTAGTCTGTGTGAGACAGCACAGAACCACACTAGACTGTGTGAGACAGCACAAAACCACACCAGACTGTGTGAGACTGCACAAAACCACACTAGACTGTGTGAGACAACACAAAACTACACAAGACTGTGTGAGAGAGCAGAAGACCACACTAGACTGTGTGAGACAGCACAAAACTACACTAGACTGTATGAGACAGCACAGAACTACACCAGACTGTGTGGCACAGCACAAGACTACACTAGACTGTGTGAGACAACACAACGCCACACTAGACTGTGTGAGACAGCACAAAACCGTACTAGACTGTGTGAGACAGCACAAAACCACACTAGACTGTGTGAGACAGAACAAAACTATACTAGACTGTGTGAGCCAGAACAAAACTACACTAGACTGTGTGAGACAACACAAAACTACACCAGACTGTGTGAGACAGCACAAAACTACACTAGACTGTGTGAGACAGAACAAAACTACACTAGACTGTGTGAGAGAGAACAAAACTACACTAGACTGTGTGAGACAGCACAAAACCACACTAGACTGTGTGAGACAACACAAAACTACACAAGACTGTGTGAGAGAGCACAAGACCACACTAGACTGTGTGAGACAACACAAAACTACACAAGACTGTGTGAGGGAGCACAAGACCACACTAGACTGTGTGAGACAACACAAAACTACACAAGACTGTGTGAGACAGCACAACACCACACTAGACTGTGTGAGACAGCACAAAACCACACTAGACTGTGTGAGACAGAACAAAACTACACTAGACTGTGTGAGACAGAACAAAACTACACTAGACTGTGTGAGACAACACAAAACTACACAAGACTGTGTGAGAGAGCACAAGACAACACTAGACTGTGTGAGACAGCACAAAACCACACTAGACTGTGTGTGACAGTACAAACCTACACTAGACTGTGTGAGACAGCACAGAACTACACTAGACTGTGTGAGACAGCACAAAACCACACTAGACTGTGTGAGAGAGCACAAGACCACACTAGACTGTGTGAGACAGCACAAAACTACACTAGACTGTGTGAGACAGCACAAAACTACACTAGACTTTGTGAGACAACACAAAACCACACTAGACTGTGTGAGACAGCACAAAACTACACTAGACTGTGTGAGACAGCGCAAAACCACACTAGACTGTGTGAGACAGCTCAAAACCACACTAGACTGTGTGACACAGCACAAACCCACACTAGACTGTGAGAGACAGCACTAAACTACACTGGACTGTGTGGGACAGCACAAAACCACACTAGACTGTGTGAGACAAAACAAAACTACACTAGACTGTTTGAGACAGAACAAAACTACACTAGACTGTGTGAGACAGCACAAACCCACACTTGACTGTGTGAGACAGCACAAAACGACACCAGACTGTGTGAGACTGCACAAAACCACACTAGACTGTGTGAGACAACACGGAACTACACAAGACTGTGTGAGACAGCACAAGACTACACTAGACTGTGTGGGACAGCACAAAACTACACTAGACTGTGTGAGACAGCACAAAACTACACTAGACTGTGTGGGACAGCACAAAACTACACTAGACTGTGTGAGACAACACAAAACCACACTAGACTGTGTGAGACAGCACAAAACTACACTAGACTGTGTGGGACAGCACAAAACTACACTAGACTGTGTGAGAAAGCACAAAACTATACTACACTGTGTGAGACAGCACAAAACTACACCAGACTGTGTGAGACAGCACAACACACAGTAGACTGTGTGAGACAGCACAAAACTACACCAGACTGTGTGAGACAACACAAAACTACACCAGACTGTGTGAGACAGCACAAAACTACACTAGACTTTGTGAGACAACACAAAACCACACTAGACTGTGTGAGACAGCACAAAACTACACTAGACTGTGTGAGACAGCACAAAACTACACCAGACTGTGTGAGACAGCATCAAACTACACGAGACTGTGTGGGACAGCATAAAACCACACTAGACTGTGTGAGACAGCAGGAAACTACACCAGACTGTGTGCGACAGCACAAAACTACACCAGACTGTGTGAGACAGCACAAAACTACACTAGACTGTGTGAGACAGCACAAAACCGCACTAGACTGTGTGAGACAGCAGAAAACTACACTAGACTGTGTGACACAGCACAAAACCGCACTAGACTGTGTGAGACAGCACAAAACGACACTAGACTGTGTGAGACAGCACAAAACCGCACTAGAATGTGTGAGACAGCACAAAACTACACTAGACTGTGTGAGACAACACCAAACCACACTAGACTGTGTGAGACAGCACAAAACCACACTAGACTGTGTGTGACAGTACAAACCTACACTAGTCTGTGTGAGACAGCACAGAACCACACTAGACTGTGTGAGACAGCACAAAACCACACCAGACTGTGTGAGACTGCACAAAACCACACTAGACTGTGTGAGACAACACAAAACTACACAAGACTGTGTGAGAGAGCAGAAGACCACACTAGACTGTGTGAGACAGCACAAAACTACACTAGACTGTGTGAGACAGCACAGAACTACACCAGACTGTGTGACACAGCACAAGACTACACTAGACTGTGTGAGACAACACAACGCCACACTAGACTGTGTGAGACAGCACAAAACCGTACTAGACTGTGTGAGACAGCACAAAACCACACTAGACTGTGTGAGACAGAACAAAACTACACTAGACTGTGTGAGACAGAACAAAACTACACTAGACTGTGTGAGACAACACAAAACTACACAAGACTGTGTGAGAGAGCACAAGACAACACTAGACTGTGTGAGACAGCACAAAACCACACTAGACTGTGTGTGACAGTACAAACCTACACTAGACTGTGTGAGACAGCACAGAACTACACTAGACTGTGTGAGACAGCACAAAACCACACTAGACTGTGTGAGACAGCACAAAACCACACCAGACTGTGTGAGACTGCACAAAACCACACTAGACTGTGTGAGACAACACAAAACTACACAAGTCTGTGTGAGAGAGCACAAGACCACACTAGACTGTGTGAGACAGCACAAAACTACACTAGACTGTGTGAGACAGCACAAAACTACACTAGACTTTGTGAGACAACACAAAACCACACTAGACTGTGTGAGACAGCACAAAACTACACTAGACTGTGTGAGACAGCGCAAAACCACACTAGACTGTGTGAGACAGCTCAAAACCAAACTAGACTGTGTGACACAGCACAAACCCACACTAGACTGTGTGAGACAGCACTAAACTACACTGGACTGTGTGGGACAGCACAAAACCACACTAGACTGTGTGAGACAAAACAAAACTACACTAGACTGTTTGAGACAGAACAAAACTACACTAGACTGTGTGAGACAGCGCAAACCCACACTTGACTGTGTGAGACAGCACAAAACGACACCAGACTGTGTGAGACTGCACAAAACCACACTAGACTGTGTGAGACAACACGGAACTACACAAGACTGTGTGAGACAGCACAAGACTACACTAGTCTGTGTGGGACAGCACGAAACTACACTAGACTGTGTGAGACAGCACAAAACTACACTAGACTGTGTGGGACAGCACAAAACTACACTAGACTGTGTGAGACAACACAAAACCACACTAGACTGTGTGAGACAGCACAAAACTACACTAGACTGTGTGGGACAGCACAAAACTACACTAGACTGTGTGAGACAGCACAAAACTACACTACACTGTGTGAGACAGCACAAAACTACACCAGACTGTGTGAGACAGCACAACACCACAGTAGACTGTGTGAGACAGCACAAAACTACACCAGACTGTGTGAGACAACACAAAACTACACCAGACTGTGTGAGACAGCACAAAACTACACTAGACTTTGTGAGACAACACAAAACCACACTAGACTGTGTGAGACAGCACAAAACTACACTAGACTGTGTGAGACAGCACAAAACTACACCAGACTGTGTGAGACAGCATCAAACTACACGAGACTGTGTGGGACAGCATAAAACCACACTAGACTGTGTGAGACAGCAGGAAACTACACCAGACTGTGTGCGACAGCACAAAACTACACCAGACTGTGTGAGACAGCACAAAACTACACTAGACTGTGTGAGACAGCACAAAACCGCACTAGACTGTGTGAGACAGCAGAAAACTACACTAGACTGTGTGACACAGCACAAAACCGCACTAGACTGTGTGAGACAGCACAAAACGACACTAGACTGTGTGAGACAGCACAAAACCGCACTAGAATGTGTGAGACAGCACAAAACTACACTAGACTGTGTGAGACAACACCAAACCACACTAGACTGTGTGAGACAGCACAAAACCACACTAGACTGTGTGTGACAGTACAAACCTACACTAGTCTGTGTGAGACAGCACAGAACCACACTAGACTGTGTGAGACAGCACAAAACCACACCAGACTGTGTGAGACTGCACAAAACCACACTAGACTGTGTGAGACAACACAAAACTACACAAGACTGTGTGAGAGAGCAGAAGACCACACTAGACTGTGTGAGACAGCACAAAACTACACTAGACTGTGTGAGACAGCACAGAACTACACCAGACTGTGTGACACAGCACAAGACTACACTAGACTGTGTGAGACAACACAACGCCACACTAGACTGTGTGAGACAGCACAAAACCGTACTAGACTGTGTGAGACAGCACAAAACCACACTAGACTGTGTGAGACAGAACAAAACTACACTAGACTGTGTGAGACAGAACAAAACTACACTAGACTGTGTGAGACAACACAAAACTACACCAGACTGTGTGAGACAGCACAAAACTACACTAGACTGTGTGAGACAGAACAAAACTACACTAGACTGTGTGAGAGAGAACAAAACTACACTAGACTGTGTGAGACAGCACAAAACCACACTAGACTGTGTGAGACAACACCAAACTACACAAGACTGTGTGAGAGAGCACAAGACCACACTAGACTGTGTGAGACAACACAAAACTACACAAGACTGTGTGAGGGAGCACAAGACCACACTAGACTGTGTGAGACAACACAAACTACACAAGACTGTGTGAGACAGCACAACACCACACTAGACTGTGTGAGACAGCACAAAACCACACTAGACTGTGTGAGACAGAACAAAACTACACTAGACTGTGTGAGACAGAACAAAACTACACTAGACTGTGTGAGACAACACAAAACTACACAAGACTGTGTGAGAGAGCACAAGACCACACTAGACTGTGTGAGACAGCACAAAACCACACTAGACTGTGTGTGACAGTACAAACCTACACTAGACTGTGTGAGACAGCACAGAACTACACTAGACTGTGTGAGACAGCACAAAACCACACTAGACTGTGTGAGACAGCACAAAACCACACCAGACTGTGTGAGACTGCACAAAACCACACTAGACTGTGTGAGACAACACAAAACTACACAAGTCTGTGTGAGAGAGCACAAGACCACACTAGACTGTGTGAGACAGCACAAAACTACACTAGACTGTGTGAGACAGCACAAAACTACACTAGACTTTGTGAGACAACACAAAACCACACTAGACTGTGTGAGACAGCACAAAACTACACTAGACTGTGTGAGACAGCGCAAAACCACACTAGACTGTGTGAGACAGCTCAAAACCACACTAGACTGTGTGACACAGCACAAACCCACACTAGACTGTGTGAGACAGCACTAAACTACACTGGACTGTGTGGGACAGCACAAAACCACACTAGACTGTGTGAGACAAAACAAAACTACACTAGACTGTTTGAGACAGAACAAAACTACACTAGACTCTGTGAGACAGCACAAACCCACACTAGACTGTGTGAGACAGCACAAAACGTCACCAGACTGTGTGAGACTGCACAAAATCACACTAGACTGTGTGAGACAACACGGAACTACACAAGACTGTGTGAGACAGCACAAGACTACACTAGACTGTGTGGGACAGCACAAAACTACACTAGACTGTGTGAGACAGCACAAAACTACACTAGACTGTGTGGGACAGCACAAAACTACACTAGACTGTGTGAGACAACACAAAACCACACTAGACTGTGTGAGACAGCACAAAACTACACTAGACTGTGTGGGACAGCACAAAACTACACTAGACTGTGTGAGACAGCACAAAACTACACTACACTGTGTGAGACAGCACAAAACTACACCAGACTGTGTGAGACAGCACAACACCACAGTAGACTGTGTGAGACAGCAGAAAACTACACCAGACTGTGTGAGACAACACAAAACTACACCAGACTGTGTGAGACAACACAAAACCACACTAGACTGTGTGAGACAGCACAAAACTACACTAGACTGTGTGAGACAGCACAAAACTACACCAGACTGTGTGAGACAGCATCAAACTACACTAGACTGTGTGGGACAGCATAAAACCACACAAGACTGTGTGAGACAGCAGGAAACTACACCAGACTGTGTGCGACACCACAAAACTACACCAGACTGTGTGAGACAGCACAAAACAACACCAGACTGTGTGAGACAGCACAAAACTACACTAGACTGTGTGAGACAGCAGAAAACTACACTAGACTGTGTGACACAGCACAAAACCGCACTAGACTGTGTGAGACAGCACAAAACGACACTAGACTGTGTGAGACTGCACAAAACCACACTAGACTGTGTGAGACAACACAAAACTACACAAGACTGTGTGAGAGAGCAGAAGACCACACTAGACTGTGTGAGACAGCACAAATCTACACTAGACTGTGTGAGACAGCACAGAACTACACCAGACTGTGTGACACAGCACAAGACTACACTAGACTGTGTGAGACAACACAAAACCGTACTAGACTGTGTGAGACAGCACAAAACCACACTAGACTGTGTGAGACAGAACAAAACTACACTAGACTGTGTGAGACAGAACAAAACTACACTAGACTGTGTGAGACAACACAAAACTACACCAGACTGTGTGAGACAGCACAAAACTACACTAGACTGTGTGAGACAGAACAAAACTACACTAGACTGTGTGAGAGAGAACAAAACTACACTAGACTGTGTGAGACAGCACAAAACCACACTAGACTGTGTGAGACAACACCAAACTACACAAGACTGTGTGAGAGAGCACAAGACCACACTAGACTGTGTGAGACAACACAAAACTACACAAGACTGTGTGAGGGAGCACAAGACCACACTAGACTGTGTGAGACAACACAAAACTACACAAGACTGTGTGAGACAGCACAACACCACACTAGACTGTGTGAGACAGCACAAAACCACACTAGACTGTGTGTGACAGTACAAACCTACACTAGACTGTGTGAGACAGCACAGAACTACACTAGACTGTGTGAGACAGCACAAAACCACACTAGACTGTGTGAGACAGCACAAAACCACACCAGACTGTGTGAGACTGCACAAAACCACACTAGACTGTGTGAGACAACACAAAACTACACAAGTCTGTGTGAGAGAGCACAGGACCACACCAGACTGTGTGAGACAGCACAAAACTACACTAGACTGTGTGAGACAGCACAAAACTACACTAGACTTTGTGAGACAACACAAAACCACACTAGACTGTGTGAGACAGCACAAAACTACACTAGACTGTGTGAGACAGCGCAAAACCACACTAGACTGTGTGAGACAGCTCAAAACCACACTAGACTGTGTGACACAGCACAAACCCACACTAGACTGTGTGAGACAGCACTAAACTACACTGGACTGTGTGGGACAGCACAAAACCACACTAGACTGTGTGAGACAAAACAAAACTACACTAGACTGTTTGAGACAGAACAAAACTACACTAGACTGTGTGAGACAGCACAAACCCACACTAGACTGTGTGAGACAGCACAAAACGACACCAGACTGTGTGAGACTGCACAAAACCACACTAGACTGTGTGAGACAACACGGAACTACACAAGACTGTGTGAGACAGCACAGAACTACACCAGACTGTGTGACACAGCACAAGACTACACTAGACTGTGTGAGACAACACAACGCCACACTAGACTGTGTGAGACAGCACAAAACCGTACTAGACTGTGTGAGACAGCACAAAACCACACTAGACTGTGTGAGACAGAACAAAACTACACTAGACTGTGTGAGACAGAACAAAACTACACTAGACTGTGTGAGACAACACAAAACTACACAAGACTGTGTGAGAGAGCACAAGACAACACTAGACTGTGTGAGACAGCACAAAACCACACTAGACTGTGTGTGACAGTACAAACCTACACTAGACTGTGTGAGACAGCACAGAACTACACTAGACTGTGTGAGACAGCACAAAACCACACTAGACTGTGTGAGACAGCACAAAACCACACCAGACTGTGTGAGACTGCACAAAACCACACTAGACTGTGTGAGACAACACAAAACTACACAAGTCTGTGTGAGAGAGCACAAGACCACACTAGACTGTGTGAGACAGCACAAAACTACACTAGACTGTGTGAGACAGCACAAAACTACACTAGACTTTGTGAGACAACACAAAACCACACTAGACTGTGTGAGACAGCACAAAACTACACTAGACTGTGTGAGACAGCGCAAAACCACACTAGACTGTGTGAGACAGCTCAAAACCAAACTAGACTGTGTGACACAGCACAAACCCACACTAGACTGTGTGAGACAGCACTAAACTACACTGGACTGTGTGGGACAGCACAAAACCACACTAGACTGTGTGAGACAAAACAAAACTACACTAGACTGTTTGAGACAGAACAAAACTACACTAGACTGTGTGAGACAGCGCAAACCCACACTTGACTGTGTGAGACAGCACAAAACGACACCAGACTGTGTGAGACTGCACAAAACCACACTAGACTGTGTGAGACAACACGGAACTACACAAGACTGTGTGAGACAGCACAAGACTACACTAGTCTGTGTGGGACAGCACGAAACTACACTAGACTGTGTGAGACAGCACAAAACTACACTAGACTGTGTGGGACAGCACAAAACTACACTAGACTGTGTGAGACAACACAAAACCACACTAGACTGTGTGAGACAGCACAAAACTACACTAGACTGTGTGGGACAGCACAAAACTACACTAGACTGTGTGAGACAGCACAAAACTACACTACACTGTGTGAGACAGCACAAAACTACACCAGACTGTGTGAGACAGCACAACACCACAGTAGACTGTGTGAGACAGCACAAAACTACACCAGACTGTGTGAGACAACACAAAACTACACCAGACTGTGTGAGACAGCACAAAACTACACTAGACTTTGTGAGACAACACAAAACCACACTAGACTGTGTGAGACAGCACAAAACTACACTAGACTGTGTGAGACAGCACAAAACTACACCAGACTGTGTGAGACAGCATCAAACTACACGAGACTGTGTGGGACAGCATAAAACCACACTAGACTGTGTGAGACAGCAGGAAACTACACCAGACTGTGTGCGACAGCACAAAACTACACCAGACTGTGTGAGACAGCACAAAACTACACTAGACTGTGTGAGACAGCACAAAACCGCACTAGACTGTGTGAGACAGCAGAAAACTACACTAGACTGTGTGACACAGCACAAAACCGCACTAGACTGTGTGAGACAGCACAAAACGACACTAGACTGTGTGAGACAGCACAAAACCGCACTAGAATGTGTGAGACAGCACAAAACTACACTAGACTGTGTGAGACAACACCAAACCACACTAGACTGTGTGAGACAGCACAAAACCACACTAGACTGTGTGTGACAGTACAAACCTACACTAGTCTGTGTGAGACAGCACAGAACCACACTAGACTGTGTGAGACAGCACAAAACCACACCAGACTGTGTGAGACTGCACAAAACCACACTAGACTGTGTGAGACAACACAAAACTACACAAGACTGTGTGAGAGAGCAGAAGACCACACTAGACTGTGTGAGACAGCACAAAACTACACTAGACTGTGTGAGACAGCACAGAACTACACCAGACTGTGTGACACAGCACAAGACTACACTAGACTGTGTGAGACAACACAACGCCACACTAGACTGTGTGAGACAGCACAAAACCGTACTAGACTGTGTGAGACAGCACAAAACCACACTAGACTGTGTGAGACAGAACAAAACTACACTAGACTGTGTGAGACAGAACAAAACTACACTAGACTGTGTGAGACAACACAAAACTACACCAGACTGTGTGAGACAGCACAAAACTACACTAGACTGTGTGAGACAGAACAAAACTACACTAGACTGTGTGAGAGAGAACAAAACTACACTAGACTGTGTGAGACAGCACAAAACCACACTAGACTGTGTGAGACAACACCAAACTACACAAGACTGTGTGAGAGAGCACAAGACCACACTAGACTGTGTGAGACAACACAAAACTACACAAGACTGTGTGAGGGAGCACAAGACCACACTAGACTGTGTGAGACAACACAAACTACACAAGACTGTGTGAGACAGCACAACACCACACTAGACTGTGTGAGACAGCACAAAACCACACTAGACTGTGTGAGACAGAACAAAACTACACTAGACTGTGTGAGACAGAACAAAACTACACTAGACTGTGTGAGACAACACAAAACTACACAAGACTGTGTGAGAGAGCACAAGACCACACTAGACTGTGTGAGACAGCACAAAACCACACTAGACTGTGTGTGACAGTACAAACCTACACTAGACTGTGTGAGACAGCACAGAACTACACTAGACTGTGTGAGACAGCACAAAACCACACTAGACTGTGTGAGACAGCACAAAACCACACCAGACTGTGTGAGACTGCACAAAACCACACTAGACTGTGTGAGACAACACAAAACTACACAAGTCTGTGTGAGAGAGCACAAGACCACACTAGACTGTGTGAGACAGCACAAAACTACACTAGACTGTGTGAGACAGCACAAAACTACACTAGACTTTGTGAGACAACACAAAACCACACTAGACTGTGTGAGACAGCACAAAACTACACTAGACTGTGTGAGACAGCGCAAAACCACACTAGACTGTGTGAGACAGCTCAAAACCACACTAGACTGTGTGACACAGCACAAACCCACACTAGACTGTGTGAGACAGCACTAAACTACACTGGACTGTGTGGGACAGCACAAAACCACACTAGACTGTGTGAGACAAAACAAAACTACACTAGACTGTTTGAGACAGAACAAAACTACACTAGACTCTGTGAGACAGCACAAACCCACACTAGACTGTGTGAGACAGCACAAAACGTCACCAGACTGTGTGAGACTGCACAAAATCACACTAGACTGTGTGAGACAACACGGAACTACACAAGACTGTGTGAGACAGCACAAGACTACACTAGACTGTGTGGGACAGCACAAAACTACACTAGACTGTGTGAGACAGCACAAAACTACACTAGACTGTGTGGGACAGCACAAAACTACACTAGACTGTGTGAGACAACACAAAACCACACTAGACTGTGTGAGACAGCACAAAACTACACTAGACTGTGTGGGACAGCACAAAACTACACTAGACTGTGTGAGACAGCACAAAACTACACTACACTGTGTGAGACAGCACAAAACTACACCAGACTGTGTGAGACAGCACAACACCACAGTAGACTGTGTGAGACAGCAGAAAACTACACCAGACTGTGTGAGACAACACAAAACTACACCAGACTGTGTGAGACAACACAAAACCACACTAGACTGTGTGAGACAGCACAAAACTACACTAGACTGTGTGAGACAGCACAAAACTACACCAGACTGTGTGAGACAGCATCAAACTACACTAGACTGTGTGGGACAGCATAAAACCACACAAGACTGTGTGAGACAGCAGGAAACTACACCAGACTGTGTGCGACACCACAAAACTACACCAGACTGTGTGAGACAGCACAAAACAACACCAGACTGTGTGAGACAGCACAAAACTACACTAGACTGTGTGAGACAGCAGAAAACTACACTAGACTGTGTGACACAGCACAAAACCGCACTAGACTGTGTGAGACAGCACAAAACGACACTAGACTGTGTGAGACTGCACAAAACCACACTAGACTGTGTGAGACAACACAAAACTACACAAGACTGTGTGAGAGAGCAGAAGACCACACTAGACTGTGTGAGACAGCACAAATCTACACTAGACTGTGTGAGACAGCACAGAACTACACCAGACTGTGTGACACAGCACAAGACTACACTAGACTGTGTGAGACAACACAAAACCGTACTAGACTGTGTGAGACAGCACAAAACCACACTAGACTGTGTGAGACAGAACAAAACTACACTAGACTGTGTGAGACAGAACAAAACTACACTAGACTGTGTGAGACAACACAAAACTACACCAGACTGTGTGAGACAGCACAAAACTACACTAGACTGTGTGAGACAGAACAAAACTACACTAGACTGTGTGAGAGAGAACAAAACTACACTAGACTGTGTGAGACAGCACAAAACCACACTAGACTGTGTGAGACAACACCAAACTACACAAGACTGTGTGAGAGAGCACAAGACCACACTAGACTGTGTGAGACAACACAAAACTACACAAGACTGTGTGAGGGAGCACAAGACCACACTAGACTGTGTGAGACAACACAAAACTACACAAGACTGTGTGAGACAGCACAACACCACACTAGACTGTGTGAGACAGCACAAAACCACACTAGACTGTGTGTGACAGTACAAACCTACACTAGACTGTGTGAGACAGCACAGAACTACACTAGACTGTGTGAGACAGCACAAAACCACACTAGACTGTGTGAGACAGCACAAAACCACACCAGACTGTGTGAGACTGCACAAAACCACACTAGACTGTGTGAGACAACACAAAACTACACAAGTCTGTGTGAGAGAGCACAAGACCACACCAGACTGTGTGAGACAGCACAAAACTACACTAGACTGTGTGAGACAGCACAAAACTACACTAGACTTTGTGAGACAACACAAAACCACACTAGACTGTGTGAGACAGCACAAAACTACACTAGACTGTGTGAGACAGCGCAAAACCACACTAGACTGTGTGAGACAGCTCAAAACCACACTAGACTGTGTGACACAGCACAAACCCACACTAGACTGTGTGAGACAGCACTAAACTACACTGGACTGTGTGGGACAGCACAAAACCACACTAGACTGTGTGAGACAAAACAAAACTACACTAGACTGTTTGAGACAGAACAAAACTACACTAGACTGTGTGAGACAGCACAAACCCACACTAGACTGTGTGAGACAGCACAAAACGACACCAGACTGTGTGAGACTGCACAAAACCACACTAGACTGTGTGAGACAACACGGAACTACACAAGACTGTGTGAGACAGCACAAGACTACACTAGACTGTGTGGGACAGCACAAAACTACACTAGACTGTGTGAGACAGCACAAAACTACACTAGACTGTGTGGGACAGCACAAAACTACACTAGACTGTGTGAGACAACACAAAACCACACTAGACTGTGTGAGACAGCACAAAACTACACTAGACTGTGTGGGACAGCACAAAACTACACTAGACTGTGTGAGACAGCACAAAACTACACTACACTGTGTGAGACAGCACAAAACTACACCAGACTGTGTGAGACAGCACAACACCACAGTAGACTGTGTGAGACAGCAGAAAACTACACCAGACTGTGTGAGACAACACAAAACTACACCAGACTGTGTGAGACAGCACAAAACTACACTAGACTGTGTGAGACAACACAAAACCACACTAGACTGTGTGAGACAGCACAAAACTACACTAGACTGTGTGGGACAGCACAAAACTACACTAGACTGTGTGAGACAGCACAAAACTACACTACACTGTGTGAGACAGCACAAAACTACACCAGACTGTGTGAGACAGCACAACACCACAGTAGACTGTGTGAGACAGCAGAAAACTACACCAGACTGTGTGAGACAACACAAAACTACACCAGACTGTGTGAGACAGCACAAAACTACACTAGACTTTGTGAGACAACACAAAACCACACTAGACTGTGTGAGACAGCACAAGACTACACTAGACTGTGTGAGACAGCACAAAACCACACTAGACTGTGTGTGACAGTCCAAACCTACACTAGACTGTGTGAGACAGCACAGAACTACACTAGACTGTGTGAGACAGCACAAAACCACACTAGACTGTGTGAGACAGCACAAAACCACACCAGACTGTGTGAGACTGCAGAAAACCACACTAGACTGTGTGAGACAACACAAAACTACACAAGACTGTGTGAGAGAGCACAAGACCACACTAGACTGTGTGAGTCAGCACAAAACTACACTAGACTCTGTGAGACAGCACAAAACTACACTAGACTTTGTGAGACAACACAAAACCACACTAGACTGTGTGAGACAGCACAAAACTACACTAGACTGTGTGAGACAGCGCAAAACCACACTAGACTGTGTGAGACAGCACAAAACCACACTAGACTGTGTGACACAGCACAAACCCACACTAGACTGTGTGTGACAGCACTAAACTACACTGGACTGTGTGGGACAGCACAAAACCATACTAGACTGTGTGAGACAAAACAAAACTACACTAGACTGTGTGAGACAGAACAAAACTACACTAGACTGTGTGAGACAGCACAAACCCACACTAGACTGTGTGAGACAGCACAAAACGACACCAGACTGTGTGAGACTGCACAAAACCACACTAGACTGTGTGAGACAACACGAAACTACACAAGACTGTGTGAGACAGCACAAGACCACACTAGACTGTGTGGGACAGCACAAAACTACACTAGACTGTGTGAGACAGCACAAAACTACACTACACTGTGTGAGACAGCACAAAACTACACCAGACTGTGTGAGACAGCACAACACCACAGTAGACTGTGTGAGACAGCACAAAACTACACCAGACTGTGTGAGACAACACAAAACTACACCAGACTGTGTGAGACAGCACAAAACTACTCTAGACTGTGTGCGATAACACAAAGCTACACTAGACTGTGTGAGACAACTCAGAACTACACTAGACTGTGTGAGACAGCACAAAACCACACTAGACTGTGTGAGACAACACAAGACTACACTAGACTGTGTGACATAGCACAAGACTACACTAGACTGTGTGAGACAACGCAAAACCACACTAGACTGTGTGAGACAACACAAAACTACACCAGACTCTGTGAGACAGCACAAAACTACTCTAGAGTGTGTGAGACAGCACAAGGCTACACTAGACTGTGTGAGACAGCACAAAACCACATTTGACTGTGTGAGACAGCAGGAAACTACACCAGACTGTGTTAGACAGCACAAAACTACACCAGACTGAGAGACAGCACAAAACTACACTAGACTGTGTGAGACAGCACACAACTACACTAGACTGTGTGAGACAACACAAGACGACACCAGACTGTGTGACACAGCACAAAACTACAGCAGACTGTGTGAGACAGCACAAAACTACACTAGACTGTGTGCGACAACACAAAGCTTCACTAGACTGTGTGACACAGCACAAGACTACACTAGACTGTGTGAGACAACACAACGCCACACTAGACTGTGTGAGACAGCACCAAACCACACTACATTGTGTGAGACAGCACAAAACTACACTAGACTTTGTGAGACAACACAAAACCACACTAGACTGTGTGAGACAGCACAAAACTACACTAGACTGTGTGAGACAGCACAAAACTACACCAGACTGTGTGAGACAGCATCAAACTACACTAGACTGTGTGGGACAGCATAAAACCACACTAGACTGTGTGAGACAGCAGGAAACTACACCAGACTGTGTGCGACAGCACAAAACTACACCAGACTGTGTGAGACAGCACAAAACAACACCAGACTGTGTGAGACAACACACAACTACACCAGACTGTGCGAGACAGCACAAAACCACACTAGACTGTGTGAGACAGCACAAAACCACACTAGACTGTGTGAGACAGCACAAAACCACACTAGACTGTGTGAGAAAGCAGAAAACCACACAAGACTTTGTGAGACAGTACAAAACGACACCAGACTGAGAGAGACAGCACAAAACCACACTAGACTGTGTGAGACAGCACAAAACTACACTAGACTGTGTGAGACAGCACAAAACTACACTAGACTGTGGGAGACAGCACAAAACCGCACTAGACTGTGTGAGACAGCAGAAAACTACACTAGACTGTGTGACACAGCACAAAACCGCACTAGACTGTGTGAGACAGCACAAAACTACACTAGACTGTGTGAGACAGCACAAAACCGCACTAGAATGTGTGAGACAGCACAAAACTACACTAGACTGTGTGAGACAACACAAAACCACACTAGACTGTGTGAGACAGCACAAAACCACACTAGACTGTGTGTGACAGTACAAACCTACACTAGTCTGTGTGAGACAGCACAGACCCACACTAGACTGTGTGAGACAGCACAAAACCACACCAGACTGTGTGAGACTGCACAAAACCACACTAGATTGTGTGAGACAACACAAAACTACACAAGACTGTGTGAGAGAGCAGAAGACCACACTAGACTGTGTGAGACAGCACAAAACTACACTAGACTGTGTGAGACAGCACAGAACTACACCAGACTGTGTGACACAGCACAGGACTACACTAGACTGTGTGAGACAACACAACGCCACACTAGACTGTGTGAGACAGCACAAAACCGTACTAGACTGTGTGAGACAGCACAAAACCACACTAGACTGTGTGAGACAGAACAAAACTACACTAGACTGTGTGAGACAGACCAAAACTACACTAGACTGTGTGAGACAACACAAAACTACACCAGACTGTGTGAGACAGCACAAAACTACACTAGACTGTGTGCGACAGAACAAAACTACACTAGACTGTGTGAGAGAGAACAAAACTACACTAGACTGTGTGAGACAGCACAAAACCACACTAGACTGTGTGAGACAACACAAAACTACACAAGACTGTGTGAGAGAGCACAAGACCACACTAGACTGTGTGAGACAACACAAAACTACACAAGACTGTGTGAGAGAGCACAAGACCACACTAGACTGTGTGAGACAACACAAAACTACACAAGACTGTGTGAGACAGCACAACACCACACTAGACTGTGTGAGACAGCACAAAACCACACTAGACTGTGTGAGACAGAACAAAACTACACTAGACTGTGTGAGACAGAACAAAACTACACTAGACTGTGTGAGACAACACAAAACTGCACAAGACTGTGTGAGAGAGCACAAGACCACACTAGACTGTGTGAGACAGCACAAAACCACACTAGACTGTGTGTGACAGTACAATCCTACACTAGACTGTGTGAGACAGCACAGAACTACACTAGACTGTGTGAGACAGCACAAAACCACACTAGACTGTGTGAGACAGCACAAAACCACACCAGACTGTGTGAGACTGCACAAAACCACACTAGACTGTGTGAGACAGCACAAAACTACACTAGACTGTGTGAGAGAGCACAAAACTACACTAGACTGTGTGAGACAGAACAAAACAACACTAGACTGTGTGAGACAGAACAAAACAACACTAGACTGTGTGAGACAGGACAAAACCACACCAGACTGTGTGATACAGTACAAAACTACACTAGACTGTGCGAGACAATACAAATCCACACAAGACTGTGTGAGTCAGCACAAAACCACACTGGACTGTGTGAGACAGCACAAAACTACACCAGACTGTGTGAGACAGCATCAAACTACACTTGACTGTGTGGGACAGTATAAAAGCACACTAGACTGTGTGAGACAGCAGGAAACTACACCAGACTGTGTGAGACAGCACAAAACTACACCAGACTGTGTGAGACAGCATCAAACTACACTAGACTGTGTGGAACAGCAGGAAACCACACAAGACTGAGTGAGACAGCTCAAAACCACGCTAGACTGTGTGAGACAGCACAAAACTACACTAGTCTGTGTGCGACAGCACAAAACTACACTATACTGTGTGAGACAACACAAAACCACACAATTCTGTGTGAGACAGCACAAAACCACACTAGACTGTGTGAGACAGCACAAAACTACACTAGACTGTGTGAGACAACACAAAACCACACTAGACTGTGTGAGACAGCACAAAACCACACTAGACTGTGTGAGACAGCACCAAACTACACTAGACTGTGTGAGACAACACAAAACCACACAAGACAGTGTGAGACAGCACAAAACCACACTAGACTGTGTGAGACAGCACAAAACTACACTAGACTGTGTGAGACAACACGAAACCACACTAGACTGTGTGAGACAGCACAAAACCATACTAGACTGTGTGAGACAGCACAAAACCACAGTACTGTGTGAGACACCACAAAACAACACCGGACTGTGTGAGACAATACAAAACCACACTAGACTGTGTGAGACAGCACAAAACCACACAAGACTGTGTGAGACAGCACAAAACTACACTAGACTTTGTGAGACAACGCAAAACCACACTAGACTGTGTGAGACAGCACAAAACTACACTAGACAGTGTGAGACAGCGCAAAACTACACCAGACTGTGTGAGACAGCATCAAACTACACTTTACTGTGTGGGACAGTATAAAAGCACACTAGACTGTGTGAGACAGCAGGAAACTACACCAGACTGTGTGAGACAGCACAAAACTACACCAGACTGTGTGAGACAGCATCAAACTACACTAGACTGTGTGGAACAGCAGGAAACCACACAAGACTGAGTGAGACAGCTCAAAACCACGCTAGACTGTGTGAGACAGCACAAAACTACACTAGTCTGTGTGAGACAGCACAAAACTAAACTATACTGTGTGAGACAACACAAAACCACACAATTCTGTGTGAGACAGCACAAAACCACACTAGACTGTGTGAGACAGCACAAAACTACACTAGACTGTGTGAGACAACACAAAACCACACTAGACTGTGTGAGACAGCACAAAACCACACTAGACTGTGTGAGACAGCACCAAACTACACTAGACTGTGTGAGACAACACAAAACCACACAAGACAGTGTGAGACAGCACAAAACCACACTAGACTGTGTGAGACAGCACAAAACTACACTAGACTGTGTGAGACAACACGAAACCACACTAGACTGTGTGAGACCGCACAAAACCACACTAGACTGTGTGAGACAGCACAAAACCACACTAGACTGTGTGAGAAAGCACAAAACCACACAAGACTTTGTGAGACTGTACAAAACGACACCAGACTGAGAGAGACAGCACAAAACCACACTAGACTGTGTGAGACAGCACAAAACTACACTAGACTGTGTGAGACAGCACAAAACTACACTAGACTGTGTGAGACAGCACAAAACCGCACTAGACTGTGTGAGACAGCAGAACACTACACTAGACTGTGTGACACAGCACAAAACCGCACTAGACTGTGTGAGACAGCACAAAACTACACTAGACTGTGTGAGACAGCACAAAACCGCACTAGAATGTGTGAGACAGCACAAAACTACACTAGACTGTGTGAGACAACACAAAACCACACTAGACTGTGTGAGACAGCACAAAACCACACTAGACTGTGTGTGACAGTACAAACCTACACTAGTCTGTGTGAGACAGCACAGAACCACACTAGACTGTGTGAGACAGCACAAAACCACACCAGACTGTGTGAGACTGCACAAAACCACACTAGATTGTGTGAGACAACACAAAACTACACAAGACTGTGTGAGAGAGCAGAAGACCACACTAGACTGTGTGACAGCACAAAACTACACTAGACTGTGTGAGACAGCACAGAACTACACCAGACTGTGTGACACAGCACAAGACTACACTAGACTGTGTGAGACAACACAAAACTACACCAGACTGTGTGAGACAGCACAAAACTACACTAGACTGTGTGAGACAGAACAAAACTACACTAGACTGTGTGAGAGAGAACAAAACTACACTAGACTGTGTGAGACAGCACAAAACCACACTAGACTGTGTGAGACAACACAAAACTACACAAGACTGTGTGAGAGAGCACAAGACCACACTAGACTGTGTGAGACAACACAAAACTACACAAGACTGTGTGAGAGAGCACAAGACCACACTAGACTGTGTGAGACAACACAAAACTACACAAGACTGTGTGAGACAGCACAACACCACACTAGACTGTGTGAGACAGTATAAAACTACACTAGACTGTGCGAGACAATACAAATCCACACAAGACTGTGTGAGTCAGCACAAAACCACACTGGACTGTGTGAGACAGCACAAAACTACACCAGACTGTGTGAGACAGCATCAAACTACACTTGACTGTGTGGGACAGTATAAAAGCACACTAGACTGTGTGAGACAGCAGGAAACTACACCAGACTGTGTGAGACAGCACAAAACTACACCAGACTGTGTGAGACAGCATCAAACTACACTAGACTGTGTGGAACAGCAGGAAACCACACAAGACTGAGTGAGACAGCTCAAAACCACGCTAGACTGTGTGAGACAGCACAAAACTACACTAGTCTGTGTGAGACAGCACAAAACTACACTATACTGTGTGAGACAACACAAAACCACACAATTCTGTGTGAGACAGCACAAAACCACACTAGACTGTGTGAGACAGCACAAAACTACACTAGACTGTGTGAGACAACACAAAACCACACTAGACTGTGTGAGACAGCACAAAACCACACTAGACTGTGTGAGACAGCACCAAACTACACTAGACTGTGTGAGACAACACAAAACCACACAAGACAGTGTGAGACAGCACAAAACCACACTAGACTGTGTGAGACAGCACAAAACTACACTAGACTGTGTGAGACAACACGAAACCACACTAGACTGTGTGAGACAGCACAAAACCATACTAGACTGTGTGAGACAGCACAAAACCACAGTACTGTGTGAGACACCACAAAACAACACCGGACTGTGTGAGACAATACAAAACCACACTAGACTGTGTGAGACAGCACAAAACCACACAAGACTGTGTGAGACAGCACAAAACTACACTAGACTTTGTGAGACAACGCAAAACCACACTAGACTGTGTGAGACAGCACAAAACTACACTAGACAGTGTGAGACAGCGCAAAACTACACCAGACTGTGTGAGACAGCATCAAACTACACTTTACTGTGTGGGACAGTATAAAAGCACACTAGACTGTGTGAGACAGCAGGAAACTACACCAGACTGTGTGAGACAGCACAAAACTACACCAGACTGTGTGAGACAGCATCAAACTACACTAGACTGTGTGGAACAGCAGGAAACCACACAAGACTGAGTGAGACAGCTCAAAACCACGCTAGACTGTGTGAGACAGCACAAAACTACACTAGTCTGTGTGAGACAGCACAAAACTAAACTATACTGTGTGAGACAACACAAAACCACACAATTCTGTGTGAGACAGCACAAAACCACACTAGACTGTGTGAGACAGCACAAAACTACACTAGACTGTGTGAGACAACACAAAACCACACTAGACTGTGTGAGACAGCACAAAACCACACTAGACTGTGTGAGACAGCACCAAACTACACTAGACTGTGTGAGACAACACAAAACCACACAAGACAGTGTGAGACAGCACAAAACCACACTAGACTGTGTGAGACAGCACAAAACTACACTAGACTGTGTGAGACAACACGAAACCACACTAGACTGTGTGAGACTGCACAAAACCACACTAGACTGTGTGAGACAGCACAAAACCACACTAGACTGTGTGAGAAAGCACAAAACCACACAAGACTTTGTGAGACAGTACAAAACGACACCAGACTGAGAGAGACAGCACAAAACCACACTAGACTGTGTGAGACAGCACAAAACTACACTAGACTGTGTGAGACAGCACAAAACTACACTAGACTGTGTGAGACAGCACAAAACCGCACTAGACTGTGAGACAGCAGAAAACTACACTAGACTGTGTGACACAGCACAAAACCGCACTAGACTGTGTGAGACAGCACAAAACTACACTAGACTGTGTGAGACAGCACAAAACCGCACTAGAATGTGTGAGACAGCACAAAACTACACTAGACTGTGTGAGACAACACAAAACCACACTAGACTGTGTGAGACAGCACAAAACCACACTAGACTGTGTGTGACAGTACAAACCTACACTAGTCTGTGTGAGACAGCACAGAACCACACTAGACTGTGTGAGACAGCACAAAACCACACCAGACTGTGTGAGACTGCACAAAACCACACTAGATTGTGTGAGACAACACAAAACTACACAAGACTGTGTGAGAGAGCAGAAGACCACACTAGACTGTGTGACAGCACAAAACTACACTAGACTGTGTGAGACAGCACAGAACTACACCAGACTGTGTGACACAGCACAAGACTACACTAGACTGTGTGAGACAACACAACGCCACACTAGACTGTGTGAGACAGCACAAAACCGTACTAGACTGTGTGAGACAGCACAAAACCAGACTAGACTGTGTGAGACAGAACAAAACTACACTAGACTGTGTGAGACAGAACAAAACTACACTAGACTGTGTGAGACAACACAAAACTACACCAGACTGTGTGAGACAGCACAAAACTACACTAGACTGTGTGAGACAGAACAAAACTACACTAGACTGTGTGAGAGAGAACAAAACTACACTAGACTGTGTGAGACAGCACAAAACCACACTAGACTGTGTGAGACAACACCAAACTACACAAGACTGTGTGAGAGAGCACAAGACCACACTAGACTGTGTGAGACAACACAAAACTACACAAGACTGTGTGAGAGAGCACAAGACCACACTAGACTGTGTGAGACAACACAAAACTACACAAGACTGTGTGAGACAGCACAACACCACACTAGACTGTGTGAGACAGCACAAAACCACACTAGACTGTGTGAGACAGAACAAAACTACACTAGACTGTGTGAGACAGAACAAAACTACACTAGACTGTGTGAGACAACACAAAACTACACAAGACTGTGTGAGAGAGCACAAGACCACACTAGACTGTGTGAGACAGCACAAAACCACACTAGACTGTGTGTGACAGTACAAACCTACACTAGACTGTGTGAGACAGCACAGAACTACACTAGACTGTGTGAGACAGCACAAAACCACACTAGACTGTGTGAGACAGCACAAAACCACACCAGACTGTGTGAGACTGCACAAAACCACACTAGACTGTGTGAGACAACACAAAACTACACAAGTCTGTGTGAGAGAGCACAAGACCACACTAGACTGTGTGAGACAGCACAAAACTACACTAGACTGTGTGAGACAGCACAAAACTACACTAGACTTTGTGAGACAACACAAAACCACACTAGACTGTGTGAGACAGCACAAAACTACACTAGACTGTGTGAGACAGCGCAAAACCACACTAGACTGTGTGAGACAGCTCAAAACCACACTAGACTGTGTGACACAGCACAAACCCACACTAGACTGTGTGAGACAGCACTAAACTACACTGGACTGTGTGGGACAGCACAAAACCACACTAGACTGTGTGAGACAAAACAAAACTACACTAGACTGTTTGAGACAGAACAAAACTACACTAGACTCTGTGAGACAGCACAAACCCACACTAGACTGTGTGAGACAGCACAAAACGTCACCAGACTGTGTGAGACTGCACAAAATCACACTAGACTGTGTGAGACAACACGGAACTACACAAGACTGTGTGAGACAGCACAAGACTACACTAGACTGTGTGGGACAGCACAAAACTACACTAGACTGTGTGAGACAGCACAAAACTACACTAGACTGTGTGGGACAGCACAAAACTACACTAGACTGTGTGAGACAACACAAAACCACACTAGACTGTGTGAGACAGCACAAAACTACACTAGACTGTGTGGGACAGCACAAAACTACACTAGACTGTGTGAGACAGCACAAAACTACACTACACTGTGTGAGACAGCACAAAACTACACCAGACTGTGTGAGACAGCACAACACCACAGTAGACTGTGTGAGACAGCACAAAACTACACTAGACTTTGTGAGACAACACAAAACCACACTAGACTGTGTGAGACAGCACAAAACTACACTAGACTGTGTGAGACAGCACAAAACTACACCAGACTGTGTGAGACAGCATCAAACTACACTAGACTGTGTGGGACAGCATAAAACCACACAAGACTGTGTGAGACAGCAGGAAACTACACCAGACTGTGTGCGACACCACAAAACTACACCAGACTGTGTGAGACAGCACAAAACAACACCAGACTGTGTGAGACAGCACAAAACTACACTAGACTGTGTGAGACAGCAGAAAACTACACTAGACTGTGTGACACAGCACAAAACCGCACTAGACTGTGTGAGACAGCACAAAACGACACTAGACTGTGTGAGACTGCACAAAACCACACTAGACTGTGTGAGACAACACAAAACTACACAAGACTGTGTGAGAGAGCAGAAGACCACACTAGACTGTGTGAGACAGCACAAATCTACACTAGACTGTGTGAGACAGCACAGAACTACACCAGACTGTGTGACACAGCACAAGACTACACTAGACTGTGTGAGACAACACAACGCCACACTAGACTGTGTGAGACAGCACAAAACCGTACTAGACTGTGTGAGACAGCACAAAACCACACTAGACTGTGTGAGACAGAACAAAACTACACTAGACTGTGTGAGACAGAACAAAACTACACTAGACTGTGTGAGACAACACAAAACTACACCAGACTGTGTGAGACAGCACAAAACTACACTAGACTGTGTGAGACAGAACAAAACTACACTAGACTGTGTGAGAGAGAACAAAACTACACTAGACTGTGTGAGACAGCACAAAACCACACTAGACTGTGTGAGACAACACCAAACTACACAAGACTGTGTGAGAGAGCACAAGACCACACTAGACTGTGTGAGACAACACAAAACTACACAAGACTGTGTGAGGGAGCACAAGACCACACTAGACTGTGTGAGACAACACAAAACTACACAAGACTGTGTGAGACAGCACAACACCACACTAGACTGTGTGAGACAGCACAAAACCACACTAGACTGTGTGTGACAGTACAAACCTACACTAGACTGTGTGAGACAGCACAGAACTACACTAGACTGTGTGAGACAGCACAAAACCACACTAGACTGTGTGAGACAGCACAAAACCACACCAGACTGTGTGAGACTGCACAAAACCACACTAGACTGTGTGAGACAACACAAAACTACACAAGTCTGTGTGAGAGAGCACAAGACCACACTAGACTGTGTGAGACAGCACAAAACTACACTAGACTGTGTGAGACAGCACAAAACTACACTAGACTTTGTGAGACAACACAAAACCACACTAGACTGTGTGAGACAGCACAAAACTACACTAGACTGTGTGAGACAGCGCAAAACCACACTAGACTGTGTGAGACAGCTCAAAACCACACTAGACTGTGTGACACAGCACAAACCCACACTAGACTGTGTGAGACAGCACTAAACTACACTGGACTGTGTGGGACAGCACAAAACCACACTAGACTGTGTGAGACAAAACAAAACTACACTAGACTGTTTGAGACAGAACAAAACTACACTAGACTGTGTGAGACAGCACAAACCCACACTAGACTGTGTGAGACAGCACAAAACGACACCAGACTGTGTGAGACTGCACAAAACCACACTAGACTGTGTGAGACAACACGGAACTACACAAGACTGTGTGAGACAGCACAAGACTACACTAGACTGTGTGGGACAGCACAAAACTACACTAGACTGTGTGAGACAGCACAAAACTACACTAGACTGTGTGGGACAGCACAAAACTACACTAGACTGTGTGAGACAACACAAAACCACACTAGACTGTGTGAGACAGCACAAAACTACACTAGACTGTGTGGGACAGCACAAAACTACACTAGACTGTGTGAGACAGCACAAAACTACACTACACTGTGTGAGACAGCACAAAACTACACCAGACTGTGTGAGACAGCACAACACCACAGTAGACTGTGTGAGACAGCAGAAAACTACACCAGACTGTGTGAGACAACACAAAACTACACCAGACTGTGTGAGACAGCACAAAACTACACTAGACTGTGTGAGACAACACAAAACCACACTAGACTGTGTGAGACAGCACAAAACTACACTAGACTGTGTGGGACAGCACAAAACTACACTAGACTGTGTGAGACAGCACAAAACTACACTACACTGTGTGAGACAGCACAAAACTACACCAGACTGTGTGAGACAGCACAACACCACAGTAGACTGTGTGAGACAGCAGAAAACTACACCAGACTGTGTGAGACAACACAAAACTACACCAGACTGTGTGAGACAGCACAAAACTACACTAGACTTTGTGAGACAACACAAAACCACACTAGACTGTGTGAGACAGCACAAGACTACACTAGACTGTGTGAGACAGCACAAAACCACACTAGACTGTGTGTGACAGTCCAAACCTACACTAGACTGTGTGAGACAGCACAGAACTACACTAGACTGTGTGAGACAGCACAAAACCACACTAGACTGTGTGAGACAGCACAAAACCACACCAGACTGTGTGAGACTGCAGAAAACCACACTAGACTGTGTGAGACAACACAAAACTACACAAGACTGTGTGAGAGAGCACAAGACCACACTAGACTGTGTGAGTCAGCACAAAACTACACTAGACTCTGTGAGACAGCACAAAACTACACTAGACTTTGTGAGACAACACAAAACCACACTAGACTGTGTGAGACAGCACAAAACTACACTAGACTGTGTGAGACAGCGCAAAACCACACTAGACTGTGTGAGACAGCACAAAACCACACTAGACTGTGTGACACAGCACAAACCCACACTAGACTGTGTGTGACAGCACTAAACTACACTGGACTGTGTGGGACAGCACAAAACCACACTAGACTGTGTGAGACAAAACAAAACTACACTAGACTGTGTGAGACAGAACAAAACTACACTAGACTGTGTGAGACAGCACAAACCCACACTAGACTGTGTGAGACAGCACAAAACGACACCAGACTGTGTGAGACTGCACAAAACCACACTAGACTGTGTGAGACAACACGAAACTACACAAGACTGTGTGAGACAGCACAAGACCACACTAGACTGTGTGGGACAGCACAAAACTACACTAGACTGTGTGAGACAGCACAAAACTACACTACACTGTGTGAGACAGCACAAAACTACACCAGACTGTGTGAGACAGCACAACACCACAGTAGACTGTGTGAGACAGCACAAAACTACACCAGACTGTGTGAGACAACACAAAACTACACCAGACTGTGTGAGACAGCACAAAACTACTCTAGACTGTGTGCGATAACACAAAGCTACACTAGACTGTGTGAGACAACTCAGAACTACACTAGACTGTGTGAGACAGCACAAAACCACACTAGACTGTGTGAGACAACACAAGACTACACTAGACTGTGTGACATAGCACAAGACTACACTAGACTGTGTGAGACAACGCAAAACCACACTAGACTGTGTGAGACAACACAAAACTACACCAGACTCTGTGAGACAGCACAAAACTACTCTAGAGTGTGTGAGACAGCACAAGGCTACACTAGACTGTGTGAGACAGCACAAAACCACATTTGACTGTGTGAGACAGCAGGAAACTACACCAGACTGTGTTAGACAGCACAAAACTACACCAGACTGAGAGACAGCACAAAACTACACTAGACTGTGTGAGACAGCACACAACTACACTAGACTGTGTGAGACAACACAAGACGACACCAGACTGTGTGACACAGCACAAAACTACAGCAGACTGTGTGAGACAGCACAAAACTACACTAGACTGTGTGCGACAACACAAAGCTTCACTAGACTGTGTGACACAGCACAAGACTACACTAGACTGTGTGAGACAACACAACGCCACACTAGACTGTGTGAGACAGCACCAAACCACACTACATTGTGTGAGACAGCACAAAACTACACTAGACTTTGTGAGACAACACAAAACCACACTAGACTGTGTGAGACAGCACAAAACTACACTAGACTGTGTGAGACAGCACAAAACTACACCAGACTGTGTGAGACAGCATCAAACTACACTAGACTGTGTGGGACAGCATAAAACCACACTAGACTGTGTGAGACAGCAGGAAACTACACCAGACTGTGTGCGACAGCACAAAACTACACCAGACTGTGTGAGACAGCACAAAACAACACCAGACTGTGTGAGACAACACACAACTACACCAGACTGTGCGAGACAGCACAAAACCACACTAGACTGTGTGAGACAGCACAAAACCACACTAGACTGTGTGAGACAGCACAAAACCACACTAGACTGTGTGAGAAAGCAGAAAACCACACAAGACTTTGTGAGACAGTACAAAACGACACCAGACTGAGAGAGACAGCACAAAACCACACTAGACTGTGTGAGACAGCACAAAACTACACTAGACTGTGTGAGACAGCACAAAACTACACTAGACTGTGGGAGACAGCACAAAACCGCACTAGACTGTGTGAGACAGCAGAAAACTACACTAGACTGTGTGACACAGCACAAAACCGCACTAGACTGTGTGAGACAGCACAAAACTACACTAGACTGTGTGAGACAGCACAAAACCGCACTAGAATGTGTGAGACAGCACAAAACTACACTAGACTGTGTGAGACAACACAAAACCACACTAGACTGTGTGAGACAGCACAAAACCACACTAGACTGTGTGTGACAGTACAAACCTACACTAGTCTGTGTGAGACAGCACAGACCCACACTAGACTGTGTGAGACAGCACAAAACCACACCAGACTGTGTGAGACTGCACAAAACCACACTAGATTGTGTGAGACAACACAAAACTACACAAGACTGTGTGAGAGAGCAGAAGACCACACTAGACTGTGTGAGACAGCACAAAACTACACTAGACTGTGTGAGACAGCACAGAACTACACCAGACTGTGTGACACAGCACAGGACTACACTAGACTGTGTGAGACAACACAACGCCACACTAGACTGTGTGAGACAGCACAAAACCGTACTAGACTGTGTGAGACAGCACAAAACCACACTAGACTGTGTGAGACAGAACAAAACTACACTAGACTGTGTGAGACAGACCAAAACTACACTAGACTGTGTGAGACAACACAAAACTACACCAGACTGTGTGAGACAGCACAAAACTACACTAGACTGTGTGAGACAGAACAAAACTACACTAGACTGTGTGAGAGAGAACAAAACTACACTAGACTGTGTGAGACAGCACAAAACCACACTAGACTGTGTGAGACAACACAAAACTACACAAGACTGTGTGAGAGAGCACAAGACCACACTAGACTGTGTGAGACAACACAAAACTACACAAGACTGTGTGAGACAGCACAACACCACACTAGACTGTGTGAGACAGCACAAAACCACACTAGACTGTGTGAGACAGAACAAAACTACACTAGACTGTGTGAGACAGAACAAAACTACACTAGACTGTGTGAGACAACACAAAACTACACAAGACTGTGTGAGAGAGCACAAGACCACACTAGACTGTGTGAGACAGCACAAAACCACACTAGACTGTGTGTGACAGTACAAACCTACACTAGACTGTGTGAGACAGCACAGAACTACACTAGACTGTGTGAGACAGCACAAAACCACACTAGACTGTGTGAGACAGCACAAAACCACACCAGACTGTGTGAGACTGCACAAAACCACACTAGACTGTGTGAGACAGCACAAAACTACACTAGACTGTGTGAGAGAGCACAAAACTACACTAGACTGTGTGAGACAGAACAAAACAACACTAGACTGTGTGAGACAGAACAAAACAACACTAGACTGTGTGAGACAGGACAAAACCACACCAGACTGTGTGATACAGTACAAAACTACACTAGACTGTGCGAGACAATACAAATCCACACAAGACTGTGTGAGTCAGCACAAAACCACACTGGACTGTGTGAGACAGCACAAAACTACACCAGACTGTGTGAGACAGCATCAAACTACACTTGACTGTGTGGGACAGTATAAAAGCACACTAGACTGTGTGAGACAGCAGGAAACTACACCAGACTGTGTGAGACAGCACAAAACTACACCAGACTGTGTGAGACAGCATCAAACTACACTAGACTGTGTGGAACAGCAGGAAACCACACAAGACTGAGTGAGACAGCTCAAAACCACGCTAGACTGTGTGAGACAGCACAAAACTACACTAGTCTGTGTGCGACAGCACAAAACTACACTATACTGTGTGAGACAACACAAAACCACACAATTCTGTGTGAGACAGCACAAAACCACACTAGACTGTGTGAGACAGCACAAAACTACACTAGACTGTGTGAGACAACACAAAACCACACTAGACTGTGTGAGACAGCACAAAACCACACTAGACTGTGTGAGACAGCACCAAACTACACTAGACTGTGTGAGACAACACAAAACCACACAAGACAGTGTGAGACAGCACAAAACCACACTAGACTGTGTGAGACAGCACAAAACTACACTAGACTGTGTGAGACAACACGAAACCACACTAGACTGTGTGAGACAGCACAAAACCATACTAGACTGTGTGAGACAGCACAAAACCACAGTACTGTGTGAGACACCACAAAACAACACCGGACTGTGTGAGACAATACAAAACCACACTAGACTGTGTGAGACAGCACAAAACCACACAAGACTGTGTGAGACAGCACAAAACTACACTAGACTTTGTGAGACAACGCAAAACCACACTAGACTGTGTGAGACAGCACAAAACTACACTAGACAGTGTGAGACAGCGCAAAACTACACCAGACTGTGTGAGACAGCATCAAACTACACTTTACTGTGTGGGACAGTATAAAAGCACACTAGACTGTGTGAGACAGCAGGAAACTACACCAGACTGTGTGAGACAGCACAAAACTACTCCAGACTGTGTGAGACAGCACAAAACCACACCAGACTGTGTGAGACTGCACAAAACCACACTAGATTGTGTGAGACAACACAAAACTACACAAGACTGTGTGAGAGAGCAGAAGACCACACTAGACTGTGTGAGACAGCACAAAACTACACTAGACTGTGTGAGACAGCACAGAACTACACCAGACTGTGTGACACAGCACAGGACTACACTAGACTGTGTGAGACAACACAACGCCACACTAGACTGTGTGAGACAGCACAAAACCGTACTAGACTGTGTGAGACAGCACAAAACCACACTAGACTGTGTGAGACAGAACAAAACTACACTAGACTGTGTGAGACAGACCAAAACTACACTAGACTGTGTGAGACAACACAAAACTACACCAGACTGTGTGAGACAGCACAAAACTACACTAGACTGTGTGAGACAGAACAAAACTACACTAGACTGTGTGAGAGAGAACAAAACTACACTAGACTGTGTGAGACAGCACAAAACCACACTAGACTGTGTGAGACAACACAAAACTACACAAGACTGTGTGAGAGAGCACAAGACCACACTAGACTGTGTGAGACAACACAAAACTACACAAGACTGTGTGAGAGAGCACAAGACCACACTAGACTGTGTGAGACAACACAAAACTACACAAGACTGTGTGAGACAGCACAACACCACACTAGACTGTGTGAGACAGCACAAAACCACACTAGACTGTGTGAGACAGAACAAAACTACACTAGACTGTGTGAGACAGAACAAAACTACACTAGACTGTGTGAGACAACACAAAACTACACAAGACTGTGTGAGAGAGCACAAGACCACACTAGACTGTGTGAGACAGCACAAAACCACACTAGACTGT
This sequence comes from Hypanus sabinus, assembly GCF_030144855.1. Classification (NCBI taxonomy): domain Eukaryota; kingdom Metazoa; phylum Chordata; class Chondrichthyes; order Myliobatiformes; family Dasyatidae; genus Hypanus; species Hypanus sabinus. Next base: position 183,720 of record NW_026781495.1, on the reverse strand, counting down.
GTGTGACAGTACAAACCTACACTAGACTGTGTGAGACAGCACAGAACTACACTAGACTGTGTGAGACAGCACAAAACCACACTAGACTGTGTGAGACAGCACAAAACCACACCAGACTGTGTGAGACTGCACAAAACCACACTAGACTGTGTGAGACAGCACAAAACTACACTAGACTGTGTGAGAGAGCACAAAACTACACTAGACTGTGTGAGACAGAACAAAACAACACTAGACTGTGTGAGACAGAACAAAACAACACTAGACTGTGTGAGACAGGACAAAACCACACCAGACTGTGTGATACAGTACAAAACTACACTAGACTGTGCGAGACAATACAAATCCACACAAGACTGTGTGAGTCAGCACAAAACCACACTGGACTGTGTGAGACAGCACAAAACTACACCAGACTGTGTGAGACAGCATCAAACTACACTTGACTGTGTGGGACAGTATAAAAGCACACTAGACTGTGTGAGACAGCAGGAAACTACACCAGACTGTGTGAGACAGCACAAAACTACACCAGACTGTGTGAGACAGCATCAAACTACACTAGACTGTGTGGAACAGCAGGAAACCACACAAGACTGAGTGAGACAGCTCAAAACCACGCTAGACTGTGTGAGACAGCACAAAACTACACTAGTCTGTGTGCGACAGCACAAAACTACACTATACTGTGTGAGACAACACAAAACCACACAATTCTGTGTGAGACAGCACAAAACCACACTAGACTGTGTGAGACAGCACAAAACTACACTAGACTGTGTGAGACAACACAAAACCACACTAGACTGTGTGAGACAGCACAAAACCACACTAGACTGTGTGAGACAGCACCAAACTACACTAGACTGTGTGAGACAACACAAAACCACACAAGACAGTGTGAGACAGCACAAAACCACACTAGACTGTGTGAGACAGCACAAAACTACACTAGACTGTGTGAGACAACACGAAACCACACTAGACTGTGTGAGACAGCACAAAACCATACTAGACTGTGTGAGACAGCACAAAACCACAGTACTGTGTGAGACACCACAAAACAACACCGGACTGTGTGAGACAATACAAAACCACACTAGACTGTGTGAGACAGCACAAAACCACACAAGACTGTGTGAGACAGCACAAAACTACACTAGACTTTGTGAGACAACGCAAAACCACACTAGACTGTGTGAGACAGCACAAAACTACACTAGACAGTGTGAGACAGCGCAAAACTACACCAGACTGTGTGAGACAGCATCAAACTACACTTTACTGTGTGGGACAGTATAAAAGCACACTAGACTGTGTGAGACAGCAGGAAACTACACCAGACTGTGTGAGACAGCACAAAACTACACCAGACTGTGTGAGACAGCATCAAACTACACTAGACTGTGTGGAACAGCAGGAAACCACACAAGACTGAGTGAGACAGCTCAAAACCACGCTAGACTGTGTGAGACAGCACAAAACTACACTAGTCTGTGTGAGACAGCACAAAACTAAACTATACTGTGTGAGACAACACAAAACCACACAATTCTGTGTGAGACAGCACAAAACCACACTAGACTGTGTGAGACAGCACAAAACTACACTAGACTGTGTGAGACAACACAAAACCACACTAGACTGTGTGAGACAGCACAAAACCACACTAGACTGTGTGAGACAGCACCAAACTACACTAGACTGTGTGAGACAACACAAAACCACACAAGACAGTGTGAGACAGCACAAAACCACACTAGACTGTGTGAGACAGCACAAAACTACACTAGACTGTGTGAGACAACACGAAACCACACTAGACTGTGTGAGACCGCACAAAACCACACTAGACTGTGTGAGACAGCACAAAACCACACTAGACTGTGTGAGAAAGCACAAAACCACACAAGACTTTGTGAGACTGTACAAAACGACACCAGACTGAGAGAGACAGCACAAAACCACACTAGACTGTGTGAGACAGCACAAAACTACACTAGACTGTGTGAGACAGCACAAAACTACACTAGACTGTGTGAGACAGCACAAAACCGCACTAGACTGTGTGAGACAGCAGAAAACTACACTAGACTGTGTGACACAGCACAAAACCGCACTAGACTGTGTGAGACAGCACAAAACTACACTAGACTGTGTGAGACAGCACAAAACCGCACTAGAATGTGTGAGACAGCACAAAACTACACTAGACTGTGTGAGACAACACAAAACCACACTAGACTGTGTGAGACAGCACAAAACCACACTAGACTGTGTGTGACAGTACAAACCTACACTAGTCTGTGTGAGACAGCACAGAACCACACTAGACTGTGTGAGACAGCACAAAACCACACCAGACTGTGTGAGACTGCACAAAACCACACTAGATTGTGTGAGACAACACAAAACTACACAAGACTGTGTGAGAGAGCAGAAGACCACACTAGACTGTGTGACAGCACAAAACTACACTAGACTGTGTGAGACAGCACAGAACTACACCAGACTGTGTGACACAGCACAAGACTACACTAGACTGTGTGAGACAACACAAAACTACACCAGACTGTGTGAGACAGCACAAAACTACACTAGACTGTGTGAGACAGAACAAAACTACACTAGACTGTGTGAGAGAGAACAAAACTACACTAGACTGTGTGAGACAGCACAAAACCACACTAGACTGTGTGAGACAACACAAAACTACACAAGACTGTGTGAGAGAGCACAAGACCACACTAGACTGTGTGAGACAACACAAAACTACACAAGACTGTGTGAGAGAGCACAAGACCACACTAGACTGTGTGAGACAACACAAAACTACACAAGACTGTGTGAGACAGCACAACACCACACTAGACTGTGTGAGACAGTACAAAACTACACTAGACTGTGCGAGACAATACAAATCCACACAAGACTGTGTGAGTCAGCACAAAACCACACTGGACTGTGTGAGACAGCACAAAACTACACCAGACTGTGTGAGACAGCATCAAACTACACTTGACTGTGTGGGACAGTATAAAAGCACACTAGACTGTGTGAGACAGCAGGAAACTACACCAGACTGTGTGAGACAGCACAAAACTACACCAGACTGTGTGAGACAGCATCAAACTACACTAGACTGTGTGGAACAGCAGGAAACCACACAAGACTGAGTGAGACAGCTCGAAACCACGCTAGACTGTGTGAGACAGCACAAAACTACACTAGTCTGTGTGAGACAGCACAAAACTACACTATACTGTGTGAGACAACACAAAACCACACAATTCTGTGTGAGACAGCACAAAACCACACTAGACTGTGTGAGACAGCACAAAACTACACTAGACTGTGTGAGACAACACAAAACCACACTAGACTGTGTGAGACAGCACAAAACCACACTAGACTGTGTGAGACAGCACCAAACTACACTAGACTGTGTGAGACAACACAAAACCACACAAGACAGTGTGAGACAGCACAAAACCACACTAGACTGTGTGAGACAGCACAAAACTACACTAGACTGTGTGAGACAACACGAAACCACACTAGACTGTGTGAGACAGCACAAAACCATACTAGACTGTGTGAGACAGCACAAAACCACAGTACTGTGTGAGACACCACAAAACAACACCGGACTGTGTGAGACAATACAAAACCACACTAGACTGTGTGAGACAGCACAAAACCACACAAGACTGTGTGAGACAGCACAAAACTACACTAGACTTTGTGAGACAACGCAAAACCACACTAGACTGTGTGAGACAGCACAAAACTACACTAGACAGTGTGAGACAGCGCAAAACTACACCAGACTGTGTGAGACAGCATCAAACTACACTTTACTGTGTGGGACAGTATAAAAGCACACTAGACTGTGTGAGACAGCAGGAAACTACACCAGACTGTGTGAGACAGCACAAAACTACACCAGACTGTGTGAGACAGCATCAAACTACACTAGACTGTGTGGAACAGCAGGAAACCACACAAGACTGAGTGAGACAGCTCAAAACCACGCTAGACTGTGTGAGACAGCACAAAACTACACTAGTCTGTGTGAGACAGCACAAAACTAAACTATACTGTGTGAGACAACACAAAACCACACAATTCTGTGTGAGACAGCACAAAACCACACTAGACTGTGTGAGACAGCACAAAACTACACTAGACTGTGTGAGACAACACAAAACCACACTAGACTGTGTGAGACAGCACAAAACCACACTAGACTGTGTGAGACAGCACCAAACTACACTAGACTGTGTGAGACAACACAAAACCACACAAGACAGTGTGAGACAGCACAAAACCACACTAGACTGTGTGAGACAGCACAAAACTACACTAGACTGTGTGAGACAACACGAAACCACACTAGACTGTGTGAGACTGCACAAAACCACACTAGACTGTGTGAGACAGCACAAAACCACACTAGACTGTGTGAGAAAGCACAAAACCACACAAGACTTTGTGAGACAGTACAAAACGACACCAGACTGAGAGAGACAGCACAAAACCACACTAGACTGTGTGAGACAGCACAAAACTACACTAGAATGTGTGAGACAGCACAAAACTACACTAGACTGTGTGAGACAGCACAAAACCGCACTAGACTGTGAGACAGCAGAAAACTACACTAGACTGTGTGACACAGCACAAAACCGCACTAGACTGTGTGAGACAGCACAAAACTACACTAGACTGTGTGAGACAGCACAAAACCGCACTAGAATGTGTGAGACAGCACAAAACTACACTAGACTGTGTGAGACAACACAAAACCACACTAGACTGTGTGAGACAGCACAAAACCACACTAGACTGTGTGTGACAGTACAAACCTACACTAGTCTGTGTGAGACAGCACAGAACCACACTAGACTGTGTGAGACAGCACAAAACCACACCAGACTGTGTGAGACTGCACAAAACCACACTAGATTGTGTGAGACAACACAAAACTACACAAGACTGTGTGAGAGAGCAGAAGACCACACTAGACTGTGTGACAGCACAAAACTACACTAGACTGTGTGAGACAGCACAGAACTACACCAGACTGTGTGACACAGCACAAGACTACACTAGACTGTGTGAGACAACACAACGCCACACTAGACTGTGTGAGACAGCACAAAACCGTACTAGACTGTGTGAGACAGCACAAAACCAGACTAGACTGTGTGAGACAGAACAAAACTACACTAGACTGTGTGAGACAGAACAAAACTACACTAGACTGTGTGAGACAACACAAAACTACACCAGACTGTGTGAGACAGCACAAAACTACACTAGACTGTGTGAGACAGAACAAAACTACACTAGACTGTGTGAGAGAGAACAAAACTACACTAGACTGTGTGAGACAGCACAAAACCACACTAGACTGTGTGAGACAACACCAAACTACACAAGACTGTGTGAGAGAGCACAAGACCACACTAGACTGTGTGAGACAACACAAAACTACACAAGACTGTGTGAGAGAGCACAAGACCACACTAGACTGTGTGAGACAACACAAAACTACACAAGACTGTGTGAGACAGCACAACACCACACTAGACTGTGTGAGACAGCACAAAACCACACTAGACTGTGTGAGACAGAACAAAACTACACTAGACTGTGTGCGACAGAACAAAACTACACTAGACTGTGTGAGACAACACAAAACTACACAAGACTGTGTGAGAGAGCACAAGACCGCACTAGACTGTGTGAGACAGCACAAAACCACACTAGACTGTGTGTGACAGTACAAACCTACACTAGACTGTGTGAGACAGCACAGAACTACACTAGACTGTGTGAGACAGCACAAAACCACACTAGACTGTGTGAGACAGCACAAAACCACACCAGACTGTGTGAGACTGCACAAAACCACACTAGACTGTGTGTGACAACACAAAAGTACACAAGACTGTGTGAGAGAGCACAAGACCACACTAGACTGTGTGAGACAGCACAAAACTACACTAGACTGTGTGAGACAGCACAAAACTACACTAGACTTTGTGAGACAACGCAAAACCACACTAGACTGTGTGGGACAGCACAAAACTACACCAGACTGTGTGAGACAGCATCAAACTACACTAGACTGTGTGAGACAACACAAAACCACACTAGACGGTGTGAGACAGCACAAAACCACACTAGACTGTGTGAGACAGCACCAAACTGCACTACACTGTGTGAGACAACACAAAACCACACAAGACAGTGTGAGACAGCACAAAACCACACTAGACTGTGTGAGACAGCACAAAACTACACTAGACTGTGTGAGACAACACGAAACCACACTAGACTGTGTGAGACAGCACAAAACTGCACCAGACTGTGTGAGACAGCATCAAACTATACAAGACTGTGTGGAACAGCAGGAAACCACACAAGACTGAGTGAGACAGCTCAGAACCACGCTAGACTGTGTGAGACAGCACAAAACTACACTACTCTGTGTGAGACAGCACAAAACTACACTATACTGTGTGAGACAACACAAAACCACACAATTCTGTGTGAGACAGCACAAAACCACACTAGACTGTGTGAGACAGCACAAAACTACACTAGACTGTGTGAGACAACACAAAACCACACTAGACTGTGTGAGACAGCACAAAACCACACTAGACTGTGTGAGACAGCACCAAACTACACTAGACTGTGTGAGACAACACAAAACCACACAAGACAGTGTGAGACAGCACAAAACCACACTAGACTGTGTGAGACAGCACAAAACTACACTAGACTGTGTGAGACAACACGAAACCACACTAGACTGTGTGAGACAGCACAAAACCACACTAGACTGTGTGAGACAGCACAAAACCACACTAGACTGTGTGCGAAAGCACAAAACCACACAAGACTTTGTGAGACAGTACAAAACGACACCAGACTGAGAGAGACAGCACAAAACCACACTAGACTGTGTGAGACAGCACAAAACTACACTAGACTGTGTGAGACAGCACAAAACTACACTAGACTGTGTGAGACAGCACAAAACCGCACTAGACTGTGTGAGACAGCAGAAAACTACACTAGACTGTGTGACACAGCGCAAAACCGCACTAGACTGTGTGAGACAGCACAAAACTACACTAGACTGTGTGAGACAGCACAAAACCGCACTAGAATGTGTGAGACAGCACAAAACTACACTAGACTGTGTGAGACAACACAAAACCACACTAGACTGTGTGAGACAGCACAAAACCACACTAGACTGTGTGTGACAGTACAAACCTACACTAGTCTGTGTGAGACAGCACAGAACCACACTAGACTGTGTGAGACAGCACAAAACCACACCAGACTGTGTGAGACTGCACAAAACCACACTAGATTGTGTGAGACAACACAAAACTACACAAGACTGTGTGAGAGAGCAGAAGACCACACTAGACTGTGTGAGACAGCACAAAACCACACTAGACTGTGTGTGACAGTACAAACCTACACTAGACTGTGTGAGACAGCACAGAACTACACTAGACTGTGTGAGACAGCACAAAACCACACTAGACAGTGTGAGACAGCACAAAACCACACCAGACTGTGTGAGACTGCACAAAACCACACTAGACTGTGTGTGACAACACAAAAGTACACAAGACTGTGTGAGAGAGCACAAGACCACACTAGACTGTGTGAGACAGCACAAAACTACACTAGACTGTGTGAGACAGCACAAAACTACACTAGACTTTGTGAGACAACGCAAAACCACACTAGACTGTGTGGGACAGCACAAAACTACACCAGACTGTGTGAGACAGCATCAATCTACACTAGATTGTGTGAGACAACACAAAACCACACTAGACGGTGTGAGACAGCACAAAACCACACTAGACTGTGTGAGACAGCACCAAACTGCACTACACTGTGTGAGACAACACAAAACCACACAAGACAGTGTGAGACAGCACAAAACCACACTAGACTGTGTGAGACAGCACAAAACCACACTAGACTGTGTGAGACAGCACAAAACTACACTAGACTGTGTGAGACAACACGAAACCACACTAGACTGTGTGAGACAGCACAAAACTGCACCAGACTGTGTGAGACAGCATCAAACTATACAAGACTGTGTGGAACAGCAGGAAACCACACAAGACTGAGTGAGACAGCTCAGAACCACGCTAGACTGTGTGAGACAGCACAAAACTACACTACTCTGTGTGAGACAGCACAAAACTACACTATACTGTGTGAGACAACACAAAACCACACAATTCTGTGTGAGACAGCACAAAACCACACTAGACTGTGTGAGACAGCACAAAACTACACTAGACTGTGTGAGACAACACAAAACCACACTAGACTGTGTGAGACAGCACAAAACCACACTAGACTGTGTGAGACAGCACCAAACTACACTAGACTGTGTGAGACAACACAAAACCACACAAGACAGTGTGAGACAGCACAAAACCACACTAGACTGTGTGAGACAGCACAAAACTACACTAGACTGTGTGAGACAACACGAAACCACACTAGACTGTGTGAGACAGCACAAAACCACACTAGACTGTGTGAGACAGCACAAAACCACACTAGACTGTGTGCGAAAGCACAAAACCACACAAGACTTTGTGAGACAGTACAAAACGACACCAGACTGAGAGAGACAGCACAAAACCACACTAGACTGTGTGAGACAGCACAAAACTACACTAGACTGTGTGAGACAGCACAAAACTACACTAGACTGTGTGAGACAGCACAAAACCGCACTAGACTGTGTGAGACAGCAGAAAACTACACTAGACTGTGTGACACAGCGCAAAACCGCACTAGACTGTGTGAGACAGCACAAAACTACACTAGACTGTGTGAGACAGCACAAAACCGCACTAGAATGTGTGAGACAGCACAAAACTACACTAGACTGTGTGAGACAACACAAAACCACACTAGACTGTGTGAGACAGCACAAAACCACACTAGACTGTGTGTGACAGTACAAACCTACACTAGTCTGTGTGAGACAGCACAGAACCACACTAGACTGTGTGAGACAGCACAAAACCACACCAGACTGTGTGAGACTGCACAAAACCACACTAGATTGTGTGAGACAACACAAAACTACACAAGACTGTGTGAGAGAGCAGAAGACCACACTAGACTGTGTGACAGCACAAAACTACACTAGACTGTGTGAGACAGCACAGAACTACACCAGACTGTGTGACACAGCACAAGACTACACTAGACTGTGTGAGACAACACAACGCCACACTAGACTGTGTGAGACAGCACAAAACCGTACTAGACTGTGTGAGACAGCACAAAACCAGACTAGACTGTGTGAGACAGAACAAAACTACACTAGACTGTGTGAGACAGAACAAAACTACACTAGACTGTGTGAGACAACACAAAACTACACCAGACTGTGTGAGACAGCACAAAACTACACTAGACTGTGTGAGACAGAACAAAACTACACTAGACTGTGTGAGAGAGAACAAAACTACACTAGACTGTGTGAGACAGCACAAAACCACACTAGACTGTGTGAGACAACACAAAACCACACTAGACTGTGTGAGACAACACCAAACTACACAAGACTGTGTGAGAGAGCACAAGACCACACTAGACTGTGTGAGACAACACAAAACTACACAAGACTGTGTGAGAGAGCACAAGACCACACTAGACTGTGTGAGACAACACAAAACTACACAAGACTGTGTGAGACAGCACAACACCACACTAGACTGTGTGAGACAGCACAAAACCACACTAGACTGTGTGAGACAGAACAAAACTACACTAGACTGTGTGCGACAGAACAAAACTACACTAGACTGTGTGAGACAACAAAAAACTACACAAGACTGTGTGAGAGAGCACAAGACCGCACTAGACTGTGTGAGACAGCACAAAACCACACTAGACTGTGTGTGACAGTACAAACCTACACTAGACTGTGTGAGACAGCACAGAACTACACTAGACTGTGTGAGACAGCACAAAACCACACTAGACTGTGTGAGACAGCACAAAACCACACCAGACTGTGTGAGACTGCACAAAACTACACTAGACTGTGTGAGACAGCGCAAAACAACACCAGACTGTGTGAGACAGCATCAAACTACACTTCACTGTGTGGGACAGTATAAAAGCACACTAGACTGTGTGAGACAGCAGGAACCTACACCAGGCTGTGTGAGACAGCACAAAACTACACCAGACTGTGTGAGACAGCATCAAACTATACTAGACTGTGTGGAACAGCAGGAAACCACACAAGACTGAGTGAGACAGCTCAAAACCACGCTAGACTGTGTGAGACAGCACAAAACTACACTAGTCTGTGTGAGACAGCACAAAACTACACTATACTGTGTGAGACAACACAAAACCACACAATTCTGTGTGAGACAGCACAAAACCACACTAGACTGTGTGAGACAGCACAAAACTACACTAGCCTGTGTGAGACAACACAAAACCACACTAGAATGTGTGAGACAGCACAAAACCACACTAGACTGTGTGAGACAGCACAAAACCACACTAGACTGTGTGAGACAGCACAAAACTACACAAGACTGTGTGAGAGAGCACAAGACCACACTAGACTGTGTGAGACAACACAAAACTACACAAGACTGTGTGAGAGAGCACAAGACCACACTAGACTGTGTGAGACAACACAAAACTACACAAGACTGTGTGAGACAGCACAACACCACACTAGACTGTGTGCGACAGCACAAAACCACACTAGACTGTGTGAGACAGAACAAAACTACACTAGACTGTGTGAGACAGAACAAAACTACACTAGACTGTGTGAGACAACACAAAACTACACAAGACTGCGTGAGAGAGCACAAGACCGCACTAGACTGTGTGAGACAGTACAAACCTACACTAGACTGTGTGAGACAGCACAGAACTACACTAGACTGTGTGAGACAGCACAAAACCACACTAGACTGTGTGAGACAGCACAAAACCACACCAGACTGTGTGAGACTGCACAAAACCACACTAGACTGTGTGTGACAACACAAAACTACACAAGACTGTGTGAGAGAGCACAAGACCACACTAGACTGTGTGAGACAGCACAAAACTACACTAGACTTTGTGAGACAACGCAAAACCACACTAGACTGTGTGAGACAGCACAAAACTACACCAGACTGTGTGAGACAGCATCAAACTACACTAGACTATGTGAGACAACACAAAACCACACTAGACGGTGTGAGACAGCACAAAACCACACTAGACTGTGTGTGACAGCACCAAACTACACTAGACTGTGTGAGACAACACAAAACCACACAAGACAGTGTGAGACAGCACAAAACCACACTAGACTGTGTGAGACAGCACAAAACTACACTAGACTGTGTGAGACAACACGAAACCACACTAGACTGTGTGAGACAGCACAAAACTACACCAGACTGTGTGAGACAGCATCAAACTATACTAGACTGTGTGGAACAGCAGGAAACCACACAAGACTGAGTGAGACAGCTCAGAACCACGCTAGACTGTGTGAGACAGCACAAAACTACACTACTCTGTGTGAGACAGCACAAAACTACACTATACTGTGTGAGACAACACAAAACCACACAATTCTGTGTGAGACAGCACAAAACCACACTAGACTGTGTGAGACAGCACAAAACTACACTAGACTGTGTGAGACAGCACAAAACCACACAAGACTGTGTGAGACACCACCAAAACACACTAGACTGTGTGAGACAGAACAAAACTACACTAGACTGTGTGAGACAACACAAAACTACACAAGACTGTGTGAGAGAGCACAAGACCACACTAGACTGTGTGAGACAGCACAAAACCACACTAGACTGTGTGTGACAGTACAAACCTACACTAGACTGTGTGAGACAGCACAGAACTACACTAGACTGTGTGAGACAGCACAAAACCACACTAGACTGTGTGAGACAGCACAAAACCACACCAGACTGTGTGAGACTGCACAAAACTACACTAGACTGTGTGTGACAGCGCAAAACAACACCAGACTGTGTGAGACAGCATCAAACTACACTTGACTGTGTGGGACAGTATAAAAGCACACTAGACTGTGTGAGACAGCAGGAACCTACACCAGGCTGTGTGAGACAGCACAAAACTACACCAGACTGTGTGAGACAGCATCAAACTATACTAGACTGTGTGGAACAGCAGGAAACCACACAAGACTGAGTGAGACAGCTCAAAACCACGCTAGACTGTGTGAGACAGCACAAAACTACACTAGTCTGTGTGAGACAGCACAAAACTACACTATACTGTGTGAGACAACACAAAACCACACAATTCTGTGTGAGACAGCACAAAACCACACTAGACTGTGTGAGACAGCACAAAACTACACTAGCCTGTGTGAGACAACACAAAACCACACTAGAATGTGTGAGACAGCACAAAACCACACTAGACTGTGTGAGACAGCACCAAACTACACTAGACTGTGTGAGACAACACAAAACCACTCAAGACAGTGTGAGACAGCACAAAACCACACTAGACTGTGTGAGACAGCACAAAACTACACTAGACTGTGTGAGACAACAAGAAACCACACTAGACTGTGTGAGACAGCACAAAACCACACTAGACTGTGTGAGACAGCACAAAACCACAGTACTGTGTGAGACACCACAAAACAACACCAGACTGTGTGAGACAATACAAAACCACACTAGACTGTGTGAGACAGCACATAACCACACAAGACTGTGTGAGACAGCACAAAACCACACTAGACTGTGTGAGACTGCACAAAACCACACTAGACTGTGTGAGACAGCACAAAACCACACTAGACTGTGTGAGAAAGCACAAAACCACACAAGACTTTGTGAGACAGTACAAAACGACACCAGACTGAGAGAGACAGCACAAAACCACACTAGACTGTGTGAGACAACACGAAACCACACTAGACTGTGTGAGACAGCACAAAACTACACCAGACTGTGTGAGACAGCATCAAACTATACTAGACTGTGTGCAACAGCAGGAAACCACACAAGACTGAGTGAGACAGCTCAGAACCACGCTAGACTGTGTGAGACAGCGCAAAACAACACCAGACTGTGTGAGACAGCATCAAACTACACTTGACTGTGTGGGACAGTATAAAAGCACACTAGACTGTGTGAGACAGCAGGAACCTACACCAGGCTGTGTGAGACAGCACAAAACTACACCAGACTGTGTGAGACAGCATCAAACTATACTAGACTGTGTGGAACAGCAGGAAACCACACAAGACTGAGTGAGACAGCTCAAAACCACGCTAGAGTGTGTGAGACAGCACAAAACTACACTAGTCTGTGTGAGACAGCACAAAACTACACTATACTGTGTGAGACAACACAAAACCACACAATTCTGTGTGAGACAGCACAAAACCACACTAGACTGTGTGAGACAGCACAAAACTACACTAGCCTGTGTGAGACAACACAAAACCACACTAGAATGTGTGAGACAGCACAAAACCACACTAGAATGTGTTAGACAGCACAAAACCACACTAGACTGTGTGAGACAGCACCAAACTACACTAGACTGCGTGAGACAACACAAAACCACTCAAGACAGTGTGAGACAGCACAAAACCACACTAGACTGTGTGAGACAGCACAAAACTACACTAGACTGTGTGAGACAACAAGAAACCACACTAGAGTGTGTGAGACAGCACAAAACCACACTAGACTGTGTGAGACAGCACAAAACCACAGTACTGTGTGAGACACCACAAAACAACACCAGACTGTGTGAGACAATACAAAACCACACTAGACTATGTGAGACAGCACAAAACCACACTAGACTGTGTGAGACAGCACAAAACCACACCAGACTGTGTGAGATGGCACAAAACCACACTAGACTGTGTGAGACAGCACAAAACCACACTAGACTGTGTGAGACTGCACAAAACCACACTAGACTGTGTGAGACAGCACAAAACCACACTAGACTGTGTGAGAAAGCACAAAACCACACAAGACTTTGTGAGACAGTACAAAACGACACCAGACTGAGAGAGACAGCACAAAACAACACTAGACTGTGTGAGACAACACGAAACCACACTAGACTGTGTGAGACAGCACAAAACTACATCAGACTGTGTGAGACAGCACAAAACTACACTACTCTGTGTGAGACAGCACAAAACTACACTATACTGTGTGAGACAACACAAAACCACACAATTCTGTGTGAGACAGCACAAAACCACACTAGACTGTGTGAGACAGCACAAAACTACACTAGACTGTGTGAGACAACACAAAACCACACTAGACTGTGTGAGACAGCACAAAACCACACTAGACTGTGTGAGACAGCACCAAACTACACTAGACTGTGTGAGACAACACAAAACCACACAAGACAGTGTGAGACAGCACAAAACCACACTAGACTGTGTGAGACAGCACAAACCTACACTAGACTGTGTGAGACAACACGAAACCACACTAGACTGTGTGAGACAGCACAAAACCATACTAGACTGTGTGAGACAGCACAAAACCACAGTACTGTGTGAGACACCACAAAACAACACCAGACTGTGTGAGACAATACAAAACCACACTAGACTGTGTGAGACAGCACAAAACCACACAAGACTGTGTGAGACACCACAAAAACACACTAGACTGTGTGAGACAGAACAAAACTACACTAGACTGTGTGAGACAACACAAAACTACACAAGACTGTGTGAGAGAGCACAAGACCACACTAGACTGTGTGAGACAGCACAAAACCACACTAGACTGTGTGTGACAGTACAAACCTACACTAGACTGTGTGAGACAGCACAGAACTACACTAGACTGTGTGAGACAGCACGAAACCACACTAGACTGTGTGAGACAGCACAAAACCACACCAGACTGTGTGAGACTGCACAAAACCACACTAGACTGTGTGAGACAACAGAAAACTACACAAGACTGTGTGAGAGAGCACAAGACCACACTAGACTGTGTGAGACAGCACAAAACTACACTAGACTGTGTGAGACAGCACAAAACTACACTAGACTTTGTGAGACAACACAAAACCACACTAGACTGTGTGAGACAGCACAAAACTACACTAGACTGTGTGAGACAGCGCAAAACAACACCAGACTGTGTGAGACAGCATCAAACTACACTTGACTGTGTGGGAAAGTATAAAAGCACACTAGACTGTGTGAGACAGCAGGAACCTACACCAGGCTGTGTGAGACAGCACAAAACTACACCAGACTGTGTGAGACAGCATCAAACTATACTAGACTGTGTGGAACAGCAGGAAACCACACAAGACTGAGTGAGACAGCTCAAAACCACGCTAGACTGTGTGAGACAGCACAAAACTACACTAGTCTGTGTGAGACAGCACAAAACTACACTATACTGTGTGAGACAACACAAAACCACACAATTCTGTGTGAGACAGCACAAAACCACACTAGACTGTGTGAGACAGCACAAAACTACACTAGCCTGTGTGAGACAACACAAAACCACACTAGAATGTGTGAGACAGCACAAAACCACACTAGACTGTGTGAGACAGCACCAAACTACACTAGACAGTGTGAGACAACACAAAACCACTCAAGACAGTGTGAGACAGCACAAAACCACACTAGACTGTGTGAGACAGCACAAAACCACACAAGACTGTGTGAGACAGCACAAAACCACACTAGACTGTGTGAGACAGCACAAAAACACACCAGACTGTGTGAGACAGCACAAAACCACACTAGACTGTGTGAGACAGCACAAAACCACACCTGACTGTGTGAGACAGCACAAAACCACACTAGACTGTGTGAGACTGCACAAAACCACACCAGACTGTGTGAGACAGCATCAATCTACACTAGACTGTGTGGGACGGCACAAAACCACACTAGACTGTGGGAGACAGCAGGAAACTACACCAAACTGTGTGAGACAGCACAAAACCACACTAGACTGTGTGCGATAGCACAAAGCTACACTAGACTGTGTGATACAGCACAAAACTAGACTAGACTGTGTGCGACAACACAGAACCACACTAGACTGTGTGAGACAACACAGAACCACTCTAAACTGTGTGAGACAGCACAAAACCACACTAGACTGTGTGAGACAACACAAGACTACACTAGACTGTGTGCCACAGCACAAGACTACACTAGACTGTGTGAGACAAAACAAAACTACACTAGACTGTGTGAGACAGAACAAAACTACACTAGACTGTGTGAGACAGAACAAAACAACACTAGACTGTGTGAGACAGGACAAAACCACACCAGACTGTGTGATACAGCACAAAACTACACTAGACTGTGCGAGACAATACAAAACCACTCTAGACTGTGTGAGACAGCACAAAACCACACTAGACTGTGTGAGACAATACAAAACCACACCAGACTGTGTGAGGCAGCACAAAACCACACAAGACTGTGTGAGACAGCACAAAACCACACTAGACTGTGTGAGACAGCAAAAACCACACTAGACTGTGTGAGACTGCACAAAACCACACTAGACTGTGTGAGACATCACAAAACCACAATAGACTGTGTGAGCCAGCACAAAACCTCACTAGACTGTATGGGACAGCACAAAACTACACTAGACTGTGTGAGACAGCACAAAACCACAGTACTGTGTGAGACACCACAAAACAACACCAGACAGTGTGAGACAATACAAAACCACACTAGACTGTGTGAGACAGCACAAAACTACACTAGACTGTGTGAGACAGCACAAAACCACACTAGACTGTGTGAGACAGCACAAAACTACACTAGACTGTGTGAGACAACACAAAACCACACTAGACTGTGTGAGACAGCACAAAACCACACTAGACTGTGTGAGACAACACAAAACCACACTAGACTGTGTGAGACAGCACAAAACCACACAAGACTGTGTGAGACAACATATAACTTCACTAGACTATGTGAGACAGCACAAAAACACACTAGACTGTGTGAGACAGAACAAAACGACACTAGACTGTGTGAGACAACACAAAACTACACAAGACTGTGTGAGAGAGCACAAGACCACACTAGACTGTGTGAGACAGCACAAAACCACACTAGACTGTGTGTGACAGTACAAACCTACACTAGACTGTGTGAGACAGCACAGAACTACACTAGACTGTGTGAGACAGCACAAAACCACACTAGACTGTGTGAGACAGCACAAAACCACACCAGACTGTGTGAGACTGCACAAAACCACACTAGACTGTGTGAGACAACAGAAAACTACACAAGACTGTGTGAGAGAGCACAAGACCACACTAGACTGTGTGAGACAGCACAAAACTACACTAGACTGTGTGAGACAGCACAAAACTACACTAGACTGTGTGAGACAGCTCAAAACTACACTAGACTTTGTGAGACAACACAAAACCACACTAGACTGTGTGAGACAGCACAAAACTACACTAGACTGTGTGAGACAGCGCAAAACTACACCAGACTGTGTGAGACAGCATCAAACTACACTTGACTGTGTGGGACAGTATAAAAGCACACTAGACTGTGTGAGACAGCAGGAACCTACACCAGACTGTGTGAGACAGCGCAAAACTACACCAGACTGTGTGACACAGCATCAAACTATACTAGACTGTGTGGAACAGCAGGAAACCACACAAGACTGAGTGAGACAGCTCAAAACCACGCTAGACTGTGTGAGACAGCACAAAACTACACTAGTCTGTGTGAGACAGCACAAAACTACACTATACTGTGTGAGACAACACAAAACTACACAAGACTGTGTGAGAGAGCACAAGACCACACTAGACTGTGTGAGACAGCACAAAACCACACTAGACTGTGTGTGACAGTACAAACCTACACTAGACTGTGTGAGACAGCACAGAACTACACTAGACTGTGTGAGACAGCACAAAACCACACTAGACTGTGTGAGACAGCACAAAACCACACCAGACTGTGTGAGACTGCACAAAACCACACTAGACTGTGTGTGACAACACAAAACTACACAAGACTGTGTGAGAGAGCACCAGACCACACTAGACTGTGTGCGACAGCACAAAACTACACTAGACTGTGTGAGACAGCACAAAACTACACTAGACTTTGTGAGACAACGCAAAACCACACTAGACTGTGTGAGACAGCACAAAACTACACCAGACTGTGTGAGACAGCATCAAACTACACTAGACTGTGTGAGACAACACAAAACCACACTAGACGGTGTGAGACAGCACAAAACCACACTAGACTGTGTGAGACAGCACCAAACTACACTAGACTGTGTGAGACAACACAAAACCACACAAGACAGTGTGAGACAGCACAAAACCACACTAGACTGTGTGAGACAGCACAAAACTACACTAGACTGTGTGAGACAACACGAAACCACACTAGACTGTGTGAGACAGCACAAAACTACACCAGACTGTGTGAGACAGCATCAAACTATACTAGACTGTGTGGAACAGCAGGAAACCACACAAGACTGAGTGAGACAGCTCAGAACCACGCTAGACTGTGTGAGACAGCGCAAAACTACACTACTCTGTGTGAGACAACACAAAACCACACAATTCTGTGTGAGACAGCACAAAACCACACTAGACTGTGTGAGACAGCACAAAACTACACTAGACTGTGTGAGACAACACAAAACCACACTAGACTGTGTGAGACAGCACAAAACCACACTAGACTGTGTGAGACAGCACCAAACTACACTAGACTGTGTGAGACAACACAAAACCACACAAGACAGTGTGAGACAGCACAAAACCACACTAGACTGTGTGAGACAGCACAAAACCACACCAGACTGTGTGAGACAACAAGAAACCACACTAGACTGTGTGAGACAGCACAAAACCATACTAGACTGTGTGAGACAGCACAAAACCACAGTACTGTGTGAGACACCACAAAACAACACCAGACTGTGTGAGACAATACAAAACCACACTAGACTGTGTGAGACAGCACAAAACCACACAAGACTGTGTGAGACACCACAAAAACACACTAGACTGTGTGAGACAGAAAAAAACTACACTAGACTGTGTGAGACAACACAAAACTACACAAGACTGTGTGAGAGAGCACAAGACCACACTAGACTGTGTGAGACAGCACAATACCACACTAGACTGTGTGTGACAGTACAAACCTACACTAGACTGTGTGAGACAGCACAGAACTACACTAGACTGTGTGAGACAGCACAAAGCCACACTAGACTGTGTGAGACAGCACAAAACCACACCAGACTGTGTGAGACTGCACAAAACCACACTAGACTGTGTGAGACAACAGAAAACTACACAAGACTGTGTGAGAGAGCACAAGACCACACTAGACTGTGTGAGACAGCACAAAACTACACTAGACTGTGTGAGACAGCACAAAACTACACTAGACTTTGTGAGACAACACAAAACCACACTAGACTGTGTGAGACAGCACAAAACTACACTAGACTGTGTGAGACAGCGCAAAACAACACCAGACTGTGTGAGACAGCATCAAACTACACTTGACTGTGTGGGACAGTATAAAAGCACACTAGACTGTGTGAGACAGCAGGAACCTACACCAGACTGTGTGAGACAGCACAAAACTACACCCGACTGTGTGAGACAGCATCAAACTATACTAGACTGTGTGGAACAGCAGGAAACCACACAAGACTGAGTGAGACAGCTCAAAACCACGCTAGACTGTGTGAGACAGCACAAAACTACACTAGTCTGTGTGAGACAGCACAAAACTACACTATACTGTGTGAGACAACACAAAACCACACAATTCTGTGTGAGACAGCACAAAACCACACTAGACTGTGTGAGACAGCACAAAACTACACTAGCCTGTGTGAGACAACACAAAACCACACTAGAATGTGTGCGACAGCACAAAACCACACTAGACTGTGTGAGACAGCACCAAACTACACTAGACTGTGTGAGACAACACAAAACCACTCAAGACAGTGTGAGACAGCACAAAACCACACTAGACTGTGTGAGACAGCACAAAACTACACTAGACTGTGTGAGACAACAAGAAACCACACTAGACTGTGTCAGACAGCACAAAACCACACTAGACTGTGTGAGACAGCACAAAACCACAGTACTGTGTGAGACACCACAAAACAACACCAGACTGTGTGAGACAATACAAAACCACACTAGACTGTGTGAGACAGCACAAAACCACACAAGACTGTGTGAGACACCACAAAAACACACTAGACTGTGTGAGACAGAAAAAAACTACACTAGACTGTGTGAGACAACACAAAACTACACAAGACTGTGTGAGAGAGCACAAGACCACACTAGACTGTGTGAGACAGCACAAAACCACACTAGACTGTGTGTGACAGTACAAACCTACACTAGACTGTGTGAGACAGCACAGAACTACACTAGACTGTGTGAGACAGCACAAAACCACACTAGACTGTGTGAGACAGCACAAAACCACACCAGACTGTGTGAGACTGCACAAAACCACACTAGACTGTGTGAGACAAAGGAAAACTACACAAGACTGTGTGAGAGAGCACAAGACCACACTAGACTGTGTGAGACAGCACAAAACTACACTAGACTGTGTGAGACAGCACAAAACTACACTAGACTTTGTGAGACAACACAAAACCACACTAGACTGTGTGAGACAGCACAAAACTACACTAGACTGTGTGAGACAGCGCAAAACAACACCAGACTGTGTGAGACAGCATCAAACTACACTTGACTGTGTGGGACAGTATAAAAGCACACTAGACTGTGTGAGACAGCAGGAACCTACACCAGACTGTGTGAGACAGCACAGAACTACACCAGACTGTGTGAGACAGCATCAAACTATACTAGACTGTGTGGAACAGCAGGAAACCACACAAGACTGAGTGAGACAGCTCAAGACCACGCTAGACTGTGTGAGACAGCACAAAACTACACTAGTCTGTGTGAGACAGCACAAAACTACACTATACTGTGTGAGACAACACAAAACCACACAATTCTGTGTGAGACAGCACAAAACCACACTAGACTGTGTGAGACAGCACAAAACTACACTAGCCTGTGTGAGACAACACAAAACCACACTAGAATGTGTGAGACAGCACAAAACCACACTAGACTGTGTGAGACAGCACCAAACTACACTAGACTGTGTGAGACAACACAAAACCACTCAAGACAGTGTGAGACAGCACAAAACCACACTAGACTGTGTGAGACAGCACAAAACTACACTAGACTGTGTGAGACAACAAGAAACCACACTAGACTGTGTCAGACAGCACAAAACCACACTAGACTGTGTGAGACAGCACAAAAACACACCAGACTGTGTGAGACAGCATCAAACTAGACTAGACTGTGTGGGACGGCACAAAACCACACTAGACTGTGGGAGACAGCAGGAAACTACACCAAACTGTGTGAGACAGCACAAAACCACACTAGACTGTGTGCGATAGCACAAAGCTACACTAGACTGTGTGATACAGCACAAAACTACACTAGACTGTGTGATACAGCACAAAACTAGACTAGACTGTGTGCGACAACACAGAACCACACTAGACTGTGTGAGACAACACAGAACCACTCTAGACTCTGTGAGACAGCACAAAACCACACTAGACTGTGTGAGACAACACAAAACCACACTAGACTGTGTGAGACAACACAAGACTACACTAGACTGTGTGCCACAGCACAAGACTACACTAGACTGTGTGAGACAAAACAAAACTACACTAGACTGTGTGAGACAGAACAAAACTACACTAGACTGTGTGAGACAGGACAAAACCACACCAGACTGTGTGATACAGCACAAAACTACACTAGACTGTGCGAGACAATACAAATCCACTCTAGACTGTGTGAGACAGCACAAA
The DNA here is from genome assembly GCF_030144855.1 of Hypanus sabinus. Classification (NCBI taxonomy): domain Eukaryota; kingdom Metazoa; phylum Chordata; class Chondrichthyes; order Myliobatiformes; family Dasyatidae; genus Hypanus; species Hypanus sabinus. The sequence continues at coordinate 161,650 of NW_026781495.1, read as the reverse complement.
ACCACACTAGACTGTGTGAGACAATACAAAACCACACCAGACTGTGTGAGGCAGCACAAAACCACACAAGACTGTGTGAGACAGCACAAAACCACACTAGACTGTGTGAGACAATACAAAACCACACCAGACTGTGTGAGGCAGCACAAAACTACACTAGACTGTGTGAGACAGAACAAAACTACACTAGACTGTGTGAGACAGCACAAAACCACACTAGACTGTGTGAGACTGCACAAAACCACACTAGACTGTTTGAGACATCACAAAACCACAATAGACTGTGTGAGCCAGCACAAAACCTCACTAGACTGTATGAGACAGCACAAAACTACACTAGACTGTGTGAGACAGCACAAAACCACAGTACTGTGTGAGACACCACAAAACAACACCAGACTGTGTCAGACAATACAAAACCACACTAGACTGTGTGAGACAGCACAAAACCACACAAGACTGTGTGAGACAGCACAAAAACACACTAGACTGTGTGAGACAGCACAAAACTACACTAGACTTTGTGAGACAACGCAAAACCACACTAGACTGTGTGAGACAGCACAAAACTACACCAGACTGTGTGAGACAGCATCAAACTACACTAGACTGTGTGAGACAACACAAAACCACACTAGACGGTGTGAGACAGCACAAAACCACACTAGACTGTGTGAGACAGCACCAAACTACACTAGACTGTGTGAGACAACACAAAACCACACAAGACAGTGTGAGACAGTACAAACCTACACTAGACTGTGTGAGACAGCACAGAACTACACTAGACTGTGTGAGACAGCACAAAACCACACTAGACTGTGTGAGACAGCACAAAACCACACCAGACTGTGTGAGACTGCACAAAACCACACTAGACTGTGTGAGACAACAGAAAACTACACAAGACTGTGTGAGAGAGCACATGACCACACTAGACTGTGTGAGACAGCACAAAACTACACTAGACTGTGTGAGACAGCACCAAACTACACTAGACTGTGTGAGACAACACAAAACCACACAAGACAGTGTGAGACAGCACAAAACCACACTAGACTGTGTGAGACAGCACAAAACTACACTAGACTGTGTGAGACAACACGAAACCACACTAGACTGTGTGAGACAGCACAAAACTACACCAGACTGTGTGAGACAGCATCAAACTATACTAGACGGTGTGGAACAGCAGGAAACCACACAAGACTGAGTGAGACAGCTCAGAACCACGCTAGACTGTGTGAGACAGCGCAAAACTACACTACTCTGTGTGAGACAGCACAAAACTACACTATACTGTGTGAGACAACACAAAACCACACAATTCTGTGTGAGACAGCACAAAACCACACTAGACTGTGTGAGACAGCACAAAACTACACTAGACTGTGTGAGACAACACAAAACCACACTAGACTGTGTGAGACAGCACAAAACCACACTAGACTGTGTGAGACAGCACCAAACTACACTAGACTGTGTGAGACAACACAAAACCACACAAGACAGTGTGAGACAGCACAAAACCACACTAGACTGTGTGAGACAGCACAAAACTACACTAGACTGTGTGAGACAACACGAAACCACACTAGACTGTGTGAGACAGCACAAAACCATACTAGACTGTGTGAGACAGCACAAAACCACAGTACTGTGTGAGACACCACAAAACAACACCAGACTGTGTGAGACAATACAAAACCACACTAGACTGTGTGAGACAGCACAAAACCACACAAGACTGTGTGAGACACCACAAAAACACACTAGACTGTGTGAGACAGAACAAAACTACACTAGACTGTGTGAGACAACACAAAACTACACAAGACTGTGTGAGAGAGCACAAGACCACACTAGACTGTGTGAGACAGCACAAAACCACACTAGACTGTGTGTGACAGTACAAACCTACACTAGACTGTGTGAGACAGCACAGAACTACACTAGACTGTGTGAGACAGCACAAAACCACACTAGACTGTGTGAGACAGCACAAAACCACACCAGACTGTGTGAGACTGCACAAAACCACACTAGACTGTGTGAGACAACAGAAAACTACACAAGACTGTGTGAGAGAGCACAAGACCACACTAGACTGTGTGAGACAGCACAAAACTACACTAGACTGTGTGAGACAGCACAAAACTACACTAGACTTTGTGAGACAACACAAAACCACACTAGACTGTGTGAGACAGCACAAAACTACACTAGACTGTGTGAGACAGCGCAAAACAACACCAGACTGTGTGAGACAGCATCAAACTACACTTGACTGTGTGGGACAGTATAAAAGCACACTAGACTGTGTGAGACAGCAGGAACCTACACCAGACTGTGTGAGACAGCACAAAACTACACCAGACTCTGTGAGACAGCATCAAACTATACTAGACTGTGTGGAACAGCAGGAAACCACACAAGACTGAGTGAGACAGCTCAAAACCACGCTAGACTGTGTGAGACAGCACAAAACTACACTAGTCTGTGTGAGACAGCACAAAACTACACTATACTGTGTGAGACAACACAAAACCACACAATTCTGTGTGAGACAGCACAAAACCACACTAGACTGTGTGAGACAGCACAAAACTACACTAGCCTGTGTGAGACAACACAAAACCACACTAGAATGTGTGAGACAGCACAAAACCACACTAGACTGTGTGAGACAGCACCAAACTACACTAGACTGTGTGAGACAACACAAAACCACTCAAGACAGTGTGAGACAGCACAAAACCACACTAGACTGTGTGAGACAGCACAAAACTACACTAGACTGTGTGAGACAACAAGAAACCACACTAGACTGTGTCAGACAGCACAAACCCACACTAGACTGTGTGAGACAGCACAAAACCACAGTACTGTGTGAGATACCACAAAACAACACCAGACTGTGTGAGACAATACAAAACCACACTAGACTGTGTGAGACAGCACAAAACCACACAAGACTGTGTGAGACAGCACAAAAACACACCAGACTGTGTGAGACAACACAAAACCACACTAGACTGTGTGCGATAGCACAAAGCTACACTAGACTGTGTGATACAGCACAAAACTAGACTAGACTGTGTGCGACAACACAGAACCACACTAGACTGTGTGAGACAACACAGAACCACTCTAGACTGTGTGAGACAGCACAAAACCACACTAGACTGTGTGAGACAACACAAGACTACACTAGACTGTGTGCCACAGCACAAGACTACACTAGACTGTGTGAGACAAAACAAAACTACACTAGACTGTGTGAGACAGAACAAAACTACACTAGACTGTGAGAGACAGAACAAAACAACACTAGACTGTGTGAGACAGGACAAAACCACACCAGACTGTGTGATACAGCACAAAACTACACTAGACTGTGCGAGACAATACAAATCCACTCTAGACTGTGTGAGACAGCACAAAACCACACTAGACTGTGTGAGACAATACAAAACCACACCAGACTGTGTGAGGCAGCACAAAACCACACAAGACTGTGTGAGACAGCACAAAACCACACTAGACTGTGTGAGACAGCACAAAACCACACTAGACTGTGTGAGACTGCACAAAACCACACTAGACTGTGTGAGACATCACAAAACCACAATAGACTGTGTGAGCCAGCACAAAACCTCACTAGACTGTATGAGACAGCACAAAACTACACTAGACTGTGTGAGACAGCACAAAACCACAGTACTGTGTGAGACACCACAAAACAACACCAGACTGTGTGAGACAATACAAAACCACACTAGACTGTGTGAGACAGCACAAAACCACACAAGACTGTGTGAGACAGCACAAAACCACACTAGACTGTGTGAGACAGCACAAAACCACACTAGACTGTGTGAGACTGCACAAAACCACACTAGACTGTGTGAGACATCACAAAACCACAATAGACTGTGTGAGCCAGCACAAAACCTCACTAGACTGTATGAGACAGCACAAAACTACACTAGACTGTGTGAGACAGCACAAAACCACAGTACTGTGTGAGACACCACAAAACAACACCAGACTGTGTGAGACAATACAAAACTACACTAGACTGTATGAGACAGAACAAAACTACACTAGACTGTGTGAGACAACACAAAACTACACAAGACTGTGTGAGAGAGCACAAGACCACACTAGACTGTGTGAGACAGCACAAAACCACACTAGACTGTGTGTGACAGTACAAACCTACACTAGACTGTGTGAGACAGCACAGAACTACACTAGACTGTGTGAGACAGCACAAAACCACACTAGACTGTGTGAGACAGCACAAAACCACACCAGACTGTGTGAGACTGCACAAAACCACACTAGACTGTGTGAGACAACAGAAAACTACACAAGACTGTGTGAGAGAGCACATGACCACACTAGACTGTGTGAGACAGCACAAAACTACACTAGACTGTGTGAGACAGCACAAAACTACACTAGACTGTGTGAGACAGCGCAAAACTACACCAGACTGTGTGAGACAGCATCAAACTACACTTGACTGTGTGGGACAGTATAAAAGCACACTAGACTGTGTGAGACAGCAGGAACCTACACCAGACTGTGTGAGACAGCACAAAACTACACCAGACTGTGTGAGACAGCATCAAACTATACTAGACTGTGTGGAACAGCAGGAAACCACACAAGACTGAGTGAGACAGCTCAAAACCACGCTAGACTGTGTGAGACAGCACAAAACTACACTAGTCTGTGTGAGACAGCACAAAACTACACTATACTGTGTGAGACAACACAAAACCACACAATTCTGTGTGAGACAGCACAAAACCACACTAGACTGTGTGAGACAGCACAAAACTACACTAGCCTGTGTGAGACAACACAAAACCACACTAGAATGTGTGAGACAGCACAAAACCACACTAGACTGTGTGAGACAGCACAGAACTACAGTAGACTGTGTGAGACAGCACAAAACCACACTAGACTGTGTGAGACAGCACAAAACCACACCAGACTGTGTGAGACTGCACAAAACCACACTAGACTGTGTGAGACAACAGAAAACTACACAAGACTGTGTGAGAGAGCACAAGACCACACTAGACTGTGTGAGACAGCACAAAACTACACTAGACTGTGTGAGACAGCACAAAACTACACTAGACTGTGTGAGACAGCACAAAACTACACTGGACTTTGTGAGACAACACAAAACCACACTAGACTGTGTGAGACAGCACAAAACTACACTAGACTGTGTGAGACAGCGCAAAACTACACCAGACTGTGTGAGACAGCATCAAACTACACTTGACTGTGTGGGACAGTATAAAAGCACACTAGACTGTGTGAGACAGCAGGAACCTACACCAGACTGTGTGAGACAGCACAAAACTACACTAGACTGTGTGAGACAGCATCAAACTATACTAGACTGTGTGGAACAGCAGGAAACCACACAAGACTGAGTGAGACAGCTCAAAACCACGCTAGACTGTGTGAGACAGCACAAAACTACACTAGTCTGTGTGAGACAGCACAAAACTACACTATACTGTGTGAGACAACACAAAACCACACAATTCTGTGTGAGACAGCACAAAACCACACTAGACTGTGTGAGACAGCACAAAACTACACTAGCCTGTGTGAGACAACACAAAACCACACTAGACTGTGTGAGACAGCACAAAACCACACTAGACTGTGTGAGACTGCACAAAACCACACTAGACTGTGTGAGACATCACAAAACCACAATAGACTGTGTGAGCCAGCACAAAACCTCACTAGACTGTATGAGACAGCACAAAACTACACTAGACTGTGTGAGACAGCACAAAACCACAGTACTGTGTGAGACACCACAAAACAACACCAGACTGTGTGAGACAATACAAAACCACACTAGACTGTGTGAGACAGCACAAAACCACACAAGACTGTGTGAGACAGCACAAAACTACACCAGACTGTGTGTGACAGTACAAACCTACACTAGACTGTGTGAGACAGCACAGAACTACACTAGACTGTGTGAGACAGCACAAAACCACACTAGACTGTGTGAGACAGCACAAAACCACACCAGACTGTGTGAGACTGCACAAAACCACACTAGACTGTGTGAGACAACAGAAAACTACACAAGACTGTGTGAGAGAGCACATGACCACACTAGACTGTGTGAGACAGCACAAAACTACACTAGACTGTGTGAGACAGCACCAAACTACACTAGACTGTGTGAGACAACACAAAACCACACAAGACAGTGTGAGACAGCACAAAACCACACTAGACTGTGTGAGACAGCACAAAACTACACTAGACTGTGTGAGACAACACGAAACCACACTAGACTGTGTGAGACAGCACAAAACTACACCAGACTGTGTGAGACAGCATCAAACTATACTAGACGGTGTGGAACAGCAGGAAACCACACAAGACTGAGTGAGACAGCTCAGAACCACGCTAGACTGTGTGAGACAGCGCAAAACTACACTACTCTGTGTGAGACAGCACAAAACTACACTATACTGTGTGAGACAACACAAAACCACACAATTCTGTGTGAGACAGCACAAAACCACACTAGACTGTGTGAGACAGCACAAAACTACACTAGACTGTGTGAGACAACACAAAACCACACTAGACTGTGTGAGACAGCACAAAACCACACTAGACTGTGTGAGACAGCACCAAACTACACTAGACTGTGTGAGACAACACAAAACCACACAAGACAGTGTGAGACAGCACAAAACCACACTAGACTGTGTGAGACAGCACAAAACTACACTAGACTGTGTGAGACAACACGAAACCACACTAGACTGTGTGAGACAGCACAAAACCATACTAGACTGTGTGAGACAGCACAAAACCACAGTACTGTGTGAGACACCACAAAACAACACCAGACTGTGTGAGACAATACAAAACCACACTAGACTGTGTGAGACAGCACAAAACCACACAAGACTGTGTGAGACACCACAAAAACACACTAGACTGTGTGAGACAGAACAAAACTACACTAGACTGTGTGAGACAACACAAAACTACACAAGACTGTGTGAGAGAGCACAAGACCACACTAGACTGTGTGAGACAGCACAAAACCACACTAGACTGTGTGTGACAGTACAAACCTACACTAGACTGTGTGAGACAGCACAGAACTACACTAGACTGTGTGAGACAGCACAAAACCACACTAGACTGTGTGAGACAGCACAAAACCACACCAGACTGTGTGAGACTGCACAAAACCACACTAGACTGTGTGAGACAACAGAAAACTACACAAGACTGTGTGAGAGAGCACAAGACCACACTAGACTGTGTGAGACAGCACAAAACTACACTAGACTGTGTGAGACAGCACAAAACTACACTAGACTTTGTGAGACAACACAAAACCACACTAGACTGTGTGAGACAGCACAAAACTACACTAGACTGTGTGAGACAGCGCAAAACAACACCAGACTGTGTGAGACAGCATCAAACTACACTTGACTGTGTGGGACAGTATAAAAGCACACTAGACTGTGTGAGACAGCAGGAACCTACACCAGACTGTGTGAGACAGCACAAAACTACACCAGACTCTGTGAGACAGCATCAAACTATACTAGACTGTGTGGAACAGCAGGAAACCACACAAGACTGAGTGAGACAGCTCAAAACCACGCTAGACTGTGTGAGACAGCACAAAACTACACTAGTCTGTGTGAGACAGCACAAAACTACACTATACTGTGTGAGACAACACAAAACCACACAATTCTGTGTGAGACAGCACAAAACCACACTAGACTGTGTGAGACAGCACAAAACTACACTAGCCTGTGTGAGACAACACAAAACCACACTAGAATGTGTGAGACAGCACAAAACCACACTAGACTGTGTGAGACAGCACCAAACTACACTAGACTGTGTGAGACAACACAAAACCACTCAAGACAGTGTGAGACAGCACAAAACCACACTAGACTGTGTGAGACAGCACAAAACTACACTAGACTGTGTGAGACAACAAGAAACCACACTAGACTGTGTCAGACAGCACAAACCCACACTAGACTGTGTGAGACAGCACAAAACCACAGTACTGTGTGAGATACCACAAAACAACACCAGACTGTGTGAGACAATACAAAACCACACTAGACTGTGTGAGACAGCACAAAACCACACAAGACTGTGTGAGACAGCACAAAAACACACCAGACTGTGTGAGACAACACAAAACCACACTAGACTGTGTGCGATAGCACAAAGCTACACTAGACTGTGTGATACAGCACAAAACTAGACTAGACTGTGTGCGACAACACAGAACCACACTAGACTGTGTGAGACAACACAGAACCACTCTAGACTGTGTGAGACAGCACAAAACCACACTAGACTGTGTGAGACAACACAAGACTACACTAGACTGTGTGCCACAGCACAAGACTACACTAGACTGTGTGAGACAAAACAAAACTACACTAGACTGTGTGAGACAGAACAAAACTACACTAGACTGTGAGAGACAGAACAAAACAACACTAGACTGTGTGAGACAGGACAAAACCACACCAGACTGTGTGATACAGCACAAAACTACACTAGACTGTGCGAGACAATACAAATCCACTCTAGACTGTGTGAGACAGCACAAAACCACACTAGACTGTGTGAGACAATACAAAACCACACCAGACTGTGTGAGGCAGCACAAAACCACACAAGACTGTGTGAGACAGCACAAAACCACACTAGACTGTGTGAGACAGCACAAAACCACACTAGACTGTGTGAGACTGCACAAAACCACACTAGACTGTGTGAGACATCACAAAACCACAATAGACTGTGTGAGCCAGCACAAAACCTCACTAGACTGTATGAGACAGCACAAAACTACACTAGACTGTGTGAGACAGCACAAAACCACAGTACTGTGTGAGACACCACAAAACAACACCAGACTGTGTGAGACAATACAAAACCACACTAGACTGTGTGAGACAGCACAAAACCACACAAGACTGTGTGAGACAGCACAAAACCACACTAGACTGTGTGAGACAGCACAAAACCACACTAGACTGTGTGAGACTGCACAAAACCACACTAGACTGTGTGAGACATCACAAAACCACAATAGACTGTGTGAGCCAGCACAAAACCTCACTAGACTGTATGAGACAGCACAAAACTACACTAGACTGTGTGAGACAGCACAAAACCACAGTACTGTGTGAGACACCACAAAACAACACCAGACTGTGTGAGACAATACAAAACTACACTAGACTGTATGAGACAGAACAAAACTACACTAGACTGTGTGAGACAACACAAAACTACACAAGACTGTGTGAGAGAGCACAAGACCACACTAGACTGTGTGAGACAGCACAAAACCACACTAGACTGTGTGTGACAGTACAAACCTACACTAGACTGTGTGAGACAGCACAGAACTACACTAGACTGTGTGAGACAGCACAAAACCACACTAGACTGTGTGAGACAGCACAAAACCACACCAGACTGTGTGAGACTGCACAAAACCACACTAGACTGTGTGAGACAACAGAAAACTACACAAGACTGTGTGAGAGAGCACATGACCACACTAGACTGTGTGAGACAGCACAAAACTACACTAGACTGTGTGAGACAGCACAAAACTACACTAGACTGTGTGAGACAGCGCAAAACTACACCAGACTGTGTGAGACAGCATCAAACTACACTTGACTGTGTGGGACAGTATAAAAGCACACTAGACTGTGTGAGACAGCAGGAACCTACACCAGACTGTGTGAGACAGCACAAAACTACACCAGACTGTGTGAGACAGCATCAAACTATACTAGACTGTGTGGAACAGCAGGAAACCACACAAGACTGAGTGAGACAGCTCAAAACCACGCTAGACTGTGTGAGACAGCACAAAACTACACTAGTCTGTGTGAGACAGCACAAAACTACACTATACTGTGTGAGACAACACAAAACCACACAATTCTGTGTGAGACAGCACAAAACCACACTAGACTGTGTGAGACAGCACAAAACTACACTAGCCTGTGTGAGACAACACAAAACCACACTAGAATGTGTGAGACAGCACAAAACCACACTAGACTGTGTGAGACAGCACAGAACTACAGTAGACTGTGTGAGACAGCACAAAACCACACTAGACTGTGTGAGACAGCACAAAACCACACCAGACTGTGTGAGACTGCACAAAACCACACTAGACTGTGTGAGACAACAGAAAACTACACAAGACTGTGTGAGAGAGCACAAGACCACACTAGACTGTGTGAGACAGCACAAAACTACACTAGACTGTGTGAGACAGCACAAAACTACACTAGACTGTGTGAGACAGCACAAAACTACACTGGACTTTGTGAGACAACACAAAACCACACTAGACTGTGTGAGACAGCACAAAACTACACTAGACTGTGTGAGACAGCGCAAAACTACACCAGACTGTGTGAGACAGCATCAAACTACACTTGACTGTGTGGGACAGTATAAAAGCACACTAGACTGTGTGAGACAGCAGGAACCTACACCAGACTGTGTGAGACAGCACAAAACTACACTAGACTGTGTGAGACAGCATCAAACTATACTAGACTGTGTGGAACAGCAGGAAACCACACAAGACTGAGTGAGACAGCTCAAAACCACGCTAGACTGTGTGAGACAGCACAAAACTACACTAGTCTGTGTGAGACAGCACAAAACTACACTATACTGTGTGAGACAACACAAAACCACACAATTCTGTGTGAGACAGCACAAAACCACACTAGACTGTGTGAGACAGCACAAAACTACACTAGCCTGTGTGAGACAACACAAAACCACACTAGAATGTGTGAGACAGCACAAAACCACACTAGACTGTGTGAGACAGCACCAAACTACACTAGACTGTGTGAGACAACACAAACCCACACAAGACAGTGTGAGACAGCACAAAACCACACTAGACTGTGTGAGACAGCACAAAACTACACTAGACTGTGTGAGACAACAAGAAACCACACTAGACTGTGTGAGACAGCACAAAACCACACTAGACTGTGTGAGACAGCACAAAACCACAGTACTGTGTGAGACACCACAAAACAACACCAGACTGTGTGAGACAATACAAAACCACACTAGACTGTGTGAGACAGCACAAAACCACACAAGACTGTGTGAGACAGCAGAAAACCACACTAGACTGTGTGAGACAGCACAAAAACACACCAGACTGTGTGAGATAGCACAAAACCACACTAGACTGTGTGAGACAGCACAAAACCACACTAGACTGTGTGAGACTGCACAAACCACACCTGACTGTGTGAGACAGCACAAAACCACACTAGACTGTGTGAGACTGCACAAAACCACACTAGACTGTGTGAGACAGCACAAAACGACACCAGACTGTGTGAGACTGCACAAAACCACACTAGACTGTGTGAGACAGAACAAAACTACACTAGACTGTGTGAGACAGCACAAGTCTACACAAGACTGTGTGAGAGAGCACAAGACCACACTAGACTGTGTGAGACAGCACAAAACCACACTAGACTGTGTGTGACAGTACAAACCTACACTAGACTGTGTGAGACAGCACAGAACTACACTAGACTGTGTGAGACAGCACAAAACCACACTAGACTGTGTGAGACAGCACAAAACCACACCAGACTGTGTGAGACTGCACAAAACCACACTAGACTGTGTGAGACAACAGAAAACTACACAAGACTGTGTGAGAGAGCACAAGACCACACTAGACTGTGTGAGACAGCACAAAACTACACTAGACTGTGTGAGACAGCACAAAACTACACTAGACTGTGTGAGACAGCACAAAACTACACTGGACTTTGTGAGACAACACAAAACCACACTAGACTGTGTGAGACAGCACAAAACTACACTAGACTGTGTGAGACAGCGCAAAACTACACCAGACTGTGTGAGACAGCATCAAACTACACTTGACTGTGTGGGACAGTATAAAAGCACACTAGACTGTGTGAGACAGCAGGAACCTACACCAGACTGTGTGAGACAGCACAAAACTACACCAGACTGTGTGAGACAGCATCAAACTATAGTAGACTGTGTGGAACAGCAGGAAACCACACAAGACTGAGTGAGACAGCTCGAAACCACGCTAGACTGTGTGAGACAGCACAAAACTACACTAGTCTGTGTGAGACAGCACAAAACTACACTATACTGTGTGAGACAACACAAAACCACACAATTCTGTGTGACAGCACAAAACCACACTAGACTGTGTGAGACAGCACAAAACTACACTAGCCTGTGTGAGACAACACAAAACCACACTAGAATGTGTGAGACAGCACAAAACCACACTAGACTGTGTGAGACAGCACCAAACTACACTAGACTGTGTGAGACAACACAAACCCACACAAGACAGTGTGAGACAGCACAAAACCACACTAGACTGTGTGAGACAGCACAAAACCACAGTACTGTGTGAGACACCACAAAACAACACCAGACTGTGTGAGATAGCACAAAACCACACTAGACTGTGTGAGACAGCACAAAACCACACTAGACTGTGTGAGACTGCACAAACCCACACCTGACTGTGTGAGACAGCACAAAACCACACTAGACTGTGTGAGACTGCACAAAACCACAACAGACTGTGTGAGACAGCATCAATCTACACTAGACTGTGTGGGACGGCACAAAACCACACTAGACTGTGGGAGACAGCAGGAAACTACACCAAAATGTGTGAGACAGCACAAAACCACACTAGACTGTGTGAGACAGCACAAAACCACATTAGACTGTGTGAGACACCGCAAAACTACACCAGACTGTGTGAGACTATACAAAACCACACTAGACTGTGTGAGACAGCACGAAACCACACAAGACTGTGTGAGACAGCATAAAACCACACTAGACTGTGTGAGACAGCACAACACCACACTAGACTGTGTGAGACTGCACAAAACCACACTAGACTGTGTGAGACAGCACAAAACCACACAAGACTGTGTGAGAAAGCACAAAACCACACTAGACTGTGTGAGACAGCACAAAAACACACCAGACTGTGTGAGACAGCACAAAACCACACTAGACTGTGTGAGACAGCACAAAACCACACTAGACTGTGTGAGATAGCACAGAACCACACTAGACTGTGTGAGACTGCACAAAACCACACTAGACTGTGTGAGACAGCACAAAACTACACCAGACTGTGTGAGACAGCATCAAACTATACTAGACTGTGTGGAACAGCAGGAAACCACACAAGACTGAGTGAGACAGCTCAAAACCACGCTAGACTGTGTGAGACAGCACAAAACTACACTAGTCTGTGTGAGACAGCACAAAACAACACTATACTGTGTGAGACAACACAAAACCACACAATTCTGTGTGAGACAGCACAAAACCACACTAGACTGTGTGAGACAGCACAAAACTACACTAGCCTGTGTGAGACAACACAAAACCACACTAGAATGTGTGAGACAGCACAAAACCACACTAGACTGTGTGAGACAGCACCAAACTACACTAGACTGTGTGAGACAACAAGAAACCACACTAGACTGTGTGAGACAGCACAAAACCACACTAGACTGTGTGAGACAGCACAAAACCACACTAGACTGTGTGCGACAACACAAAACTACACTAGACTGTGTGAGACAGCACAAAACTACACTAGACTGTGTGAGAGAGAACAAAACTACACTAGACTGTGTGAGACTGCACAAAACCACACTAGACTGTGTGAGACAGCACAAAACCACAGTACTGTGTGAGACACCACAAAACAACACCAGACTGTGTGAGACAATACAAAACCACACTAGACTGTGTGAGACAGCACAAAACCACACAAGACTGTGTGAGACAGCACAAAACCACACTAGACTGTGTGAGACTGCACAAACCCACACCTGACTGTGTGAGACAGCACAAAACCACACTAGACTGTGTGAGACTGCACAAAACCACAACAGACTGTGTGAGACAGCACAAAACCACACTAGACTGTGTGAGACAGCACAAAACCACAGTACTGAGTGAGACACCACAAAACAACACCAGACTGTGTGAGACAATACAAAACCACACTAGACTGTGTGAGACAGCACAAAACCACACAAGACTGTGTGAGATAGCACAAAACCACACTAGACTGTGTGAGACAGCACAAAACCACACTAGACTGTGTGAGACTGCACAAACCCACACCTGACTGTGTGAGACAGCACAAAACCACACCAGACTGTGTGAGACTGCACAAAACCACACTAGACTGTGTGAGACAACAGAAAACTACACAAGACTGTGTGAGAGAGCACAAGACCACACTAGACTGTGTGAGACAGCACAAAACTACACTAGACTGTGTGAGACAGCACAAAACTACACTAGACTGTGTGAGACAGCACAAAACTACACTGGACTTTGTGAGACAACACAAAACCACACTAGACTGTGTGAGACAGCACAAAACTACACTAGACTGTGTGAGACAGCGCAAAACTACACCAGACTGTGTGAGACAGCATCAAACTACACTTGACTGTGTGGGACAGTATAAAAGCACACTAGACTGTGTGTGACAGCAGGAACCTACACCAGACTGTGTGAGACAGCACAAAACTACACCAGACTGTGTGAGACAGCATCAAACTATAGTAGACTGTGTGGAACAGCAGGAAACCACACAAGACTGAGTGAGACAGCTCGAAACCACGCTAGACTGTGTGAGACAGCACAAAACTACACTAGTCTGTGTGAGACAGCACAAAACTACACTATACTGTGTGAGACAACACAAAACCACACAATTCTGTGTGAGACAGCACAAAACCACACTAGACTGTGTGAGACAGCACAAAACTACACTAGCCTGTGTGAGACAACACAAAACCACACTAGAATGTGTGAGACAGCACAAAACCACACTAGACTGTGTGAGACAGCACCAAACTACACTAGACTGTGTGAGACAACACAAACCCACACAAGACAGTGTGAGACAGCACAAAACCACACTAGACTGTGTGAGACAGCACAAAACCACAGTACTGTGTGAGACACCACAAAACAACACCAGACTGTGTGAGATAGCACAAAACCACACTAGACTGTGTGAGACAGCACAAAACCACACTAGACTGTGTGAGACTGCACAAACCCACACCTGACTGTGTGAGACAGCACAAAACCACACTAGACTGTGTGAGACTGCACAAAACCACAACAGACTGTGTGAGACAGCATCAATCTACACTAGACTGTGTGGGACGGCACAAAACCACACTAGACTGTGGGAGACAGCAGGAAACTACACCAAACTGTGTGAGACAGCACAAAACCACACTAGACTGTGTGAGACAGCACAAAACCACATTAGACTGTGTGAGACACCGCAAAACTACACCAGACTGTGTGAGACTATACAAAACCACACTAGACTGTGTGAGACAGCACGAAACCACACAAGACTGTGTGAGACAGCACAAAACCACACTAGACTGTGTGAGACAGCACAAAACCACACTAGACTGTGTGAGACTGCACAAAACCACACCAGACTGTGTGAGACAGCACAAAACCACACAAGACTGTGTGAGACAGCACAAAAACACACCAGACTGTGTGAGACAGCACAAAACTACACCAGACTGTGTGAGACAGCATCAAACTATACTAGACTGTGTGGAACAGCAGGAAACCACACAAGACTGAGTGAGACAGCTCAAAACCACGCTAGTCTGTGTGAGACAGCACAAAACAACACTATACTGTGTGAGACAACACAAAACCACACAATTCTGTGTGAGACAGCACAAAACCACACTAGACTGTGTGAGACAGCACAAAACTACACTAGCCTGTGTGAGACAACACAAAACCACACTAGAATGTGTGAGACAGCACAAAACCACACTAGACTGTGTGAGACAGCACCAAACTACACTAGACTGTGTGAGACAACAAGAAACCACACTAGACTGTGTGAGACAGCACAAAACCACACTAGACTGTGTGAGACAGCACAAAACCACAGTACTGTGTGAGACACCACAAAACAACACCAGACTGTGTGAGACAATACAAAACCACACTAGACTGTGTGAGACAGCACAAAACCACACAAGACTGTGTGAGATAGCACAAAACCACACTAGACTGTGTGAGACAGCACAAAACCACACTAGACTGTGTGAGACTGCACAAACCCACACCTGACTGTGTGAGACAGCACAAAACCACACTAGACTGTGTGAGACTGCACAAAACCACAACAGACTGTGTGAGACAGCATCAATCTACACTAGACTGTGTTGGACGGCACAAAACCACACTAGACTGTGGGAGACAGCAGGAAACTACACCAAACTGTGTGAGACAGCACAAAACCACACTAGACTGTGTGCGATAGCACAAAGCTACACTAGACTGTGTGATACAGCACAAAACTAGACTAGACTGTGTGGGACAACACAGAACCACACTAGACTGTGTGAGACAACACAGAACCACTCTAGACTGTGTGAGACAGCACAAAACCACACTAGACTGTGTGAGACAACACAAGACTACACTAGACTGTGTGCCACAGCACAAGACTACACTAGACTGTGTGAGACAGAACAAAACTACACTAGACTGTGTGAGACAGAACAAAACTACACTAGACTGTGTGAGACAGAACAAAACAACACTAGACTGTGTGAGACAGGACAAAACCACACCAGACTGTGTGATACAGCACAAAACTACACTAGACTGTGCGAGACAATACAAATCCACTTTAGACTGTGTGAGACAGCACAAAACCACACTAGACTGTGTGAGACAATACAAAACCACACCAGACTGTGTGAGGCAGCACAAAACCACACAAGACTGTGTGAGACAGCACAAAACCACACTAGACTGTGTGAGACAGCACAAAACCACACTAGACTGTGTGAGACATCACAAAACCACAATAGACTGTGTGAGCCAGCACAAAACCTCACTAGACTGTGTGAGACAATACAAAACCACACTAGACTGTGTGAGACAGCTCAAAACCACACAAGACTGTGTGAGACAGCACAAAACCACACTAGACTGTGTGAGACAGCACAAAACCACACTAGACTGTGTGAGACTGCACAAAACCACACCAGACTGTGTGAGACAGCACAAAACCACACTAGACTGTGTGAGACAGCACAAAACCACACAATACTGTGTGAGACAGCACAAAACCACACTAGACTGTGTGAGACTGCACAAAACCACACCTGACTGTGTGAGACAGCATAAAACCACACTAGACTGTGTGAGACTGCACAAAACCACACCAGACTGTGTGAGACAGCATCAATCTACACTAGACTGTGTGGGACGGCACAAAACCACACTAGACTGTGGGAGACAGCAGGAAACTACACCAAACTGTGTGAGACAGCACAAAACCACACTAGACTGTGTGCGATAGCACAAAGCTACACTAGACTGTGTGATACAGCACAAAACTAGACTAGACTGTGTGCGACAACACAGAACCACACTAGACTGTGTGAGACAACACAGAACCACTCTAGACTGTGTGAGACAGCACAAAACCACACTAGACTGTGTGAGACAACACAAGACTACACTAGACTGTGTGCCACAGCACAAGACTACACTAGACTGTGTGAGACAAAACAAAACTACACTAGACTGTGTGAGACAGAACAAAACTACACTAGACTGTGTGAGACAGAACAAAACAACACTAGACTGTGTGAGACAGGACAAAACCACACCAGACTGTGTGATACAGCACAAAACTACACTAGACTGTGCGAGACAATACAAATCCACTCTAGATTGTGTGAGACAGCACAAAACCACACTAGACTGTGTGAGACAATACAAAACCACACCAGACTGTGTGAGGCAGCACAAAACCACACAAGACTGTGTGAGACAGCACAAAACCACACTAGACTGTGTGAGACAGCACAAAACCACACTAGACTGTGTGAGACTGCACAAAACCACACTAGACTGTGTGAGACATCACAAAACCACAATAGACTGTGTGAGCCAGCACAAAACCTCACTAGACTGTATGCGACAGCACAAAACTACACTAGACTGTGTGAGACAGCACAAAACTAAACTAGACTGTGTGAGACAACACGTAACCACACTAGACTGTGTGAGATAGCACAAAACCACACTAGACTGTGTGAGACAGCACAAAACCACATTAGACTGTGTGAGACACCACAAAACTACACCAGACTGTGTGAGACAATACAAAACCACACTAGACTGTGTGAGACAGCACAAAACCACACAAGACTGTGTGAGACAGCACAAAACCACACTAGACTGTGTGAGACAGCACAAAACCACACTAGACTGTGTGAGACTGCACAAAACCACACCAGACTGTGTGAGACAGCACAAAACCACACTAGACTGTGTGAGACAGCACAAAACCACACCAGACTGTGTGAGGCAGCACAAAACCACACAAGACTGTGTGAGTCAGCACAAAACCACACTAGACTGTGTGAGACAGCACAAAACCACACTAGACTGTGTGCGACTGCGCAAAACCACACTAGACTGTGTGAGACAGCAGAAAACCACTCTAGACTGTGTGAGCCAGCACGAAAACCACACTAGACTGTGTGAGACAGCACAAAACCACACTAGACTGTGTGAGACTGCAGAAAACCACACTAGACTGTGTGAGACAGCACAAAACCACACTAGACTGTGTGAGACAGCACAAAACCACACTAGACTGTGTGAGACAGCGCAAAACCACACTAGACTGTGTGAGACAACATAAAACTACACTAGACTGTGTGATACAGCACAAAACTACACTAGACTGTGTGCGACAACACAGAACCACACTAGACTGTGTGAGACAACACAGAACCACTCTAGACTGTGTGAGACAGCACAAAACCACACTAGACTGTGTGAGACAATACAAAACCACACTAGACTGTGTGAGACTGCACAAAACCACACCAGACTGTCTGCGACAGCACAAAACTACACCAGACTGTGTGAGAAAGCACCAAACAACACCAGACTGTGTGAGACAACACACAACTACACCAGACTGTGCGAGACAGCACACAACCACACTAGACTGTGAGAGACAGCACAAAACCACACTAGACTGTGTGAGACAGCACAAAACCACACTAGACTGTGTGAGACTGCGCAAAACCACACTAGACTGTGTGAGACAGCGCAAAACCACACCAGACTGTGTGATACAGCACAAAACTACACTAGACTGTGCGAGACAATACAAATCCACTCTAGACTGTGTGAGACAGCACAAAACCACACTAGACTGTGTGAGACAATACAAAACCACACCAGACTGTGTGAGGCAGCACAAAACCACACAAGACTCTGTGAGACAGCACAAAACCACACTAGACTGTGTGAGACAGCACAAAACCACACTAGACTGTGTGAGACTGCACAAAACCACACTAGACTGTGTGAGACAGAACAAAACAACACTAGACTGTGTGAGACAGGACAAAACCACACCAGACTGTGTGATACAGCACAAAACTACACTAGACTGTGCGAGACAATACAAATCCACTCTAGACTGTGTGAGACAGCACAAAACCACACTAGACTTTGTGAGACAATACAAAACCACACCAGACTGTGTGAGGCAGCACAAAACCACACAAGACTGTGTGAGACAGCACAAAACCACACTAGACTGTGTGAGACAGCACAAAACCACACTAGAATGTGTGAGACTGCACAAAACCACACTAGACTGTGTGAGACATCACAAAACCACAATAGACTGTGAGCCAGCACAAAACCTCACTAGACTGTATGAGACAGCACAAAACTACACTACACTGTGTGAGACAGCACAAAACTAAACTAGACTGTGTGAGACAACACGAAACCACACTAGACTGTGTGAGACAGCACAAAACCACACTAGACTGTGTGAGACAGCACAAAACCACATTAGACTGTGTGAGACACCACAAAACTACACCAGACTGTGTGAGACAATACAAAACCACACTAGTCTGTGTGAGACAGCACAAAACCACACAAGACTGTGTGAGACAGCACAAAACCACACTAGACTGTGTGAGACAGCACAAAACCACACTAGACTGTGTGAGACTGCACAAAACCACACCAGACTGTGTGAGACAGCACATAACCACACTAGACTGTGTGAGACTGCACAAAACCACACCAGTCTGGGTGAGACAGCATCAATCTACACTAGACTGTGTGGGACGGCAGAAAACCACACTAGACTGTGGGAGACAGCAGGAAACTACACCAAACTGTGTGAGACAGCACAAAACCACACTAGACTGTGTGAGAAAGCACAAAACCACACTAGACTTTGTGAGACAGTACAAAACGACACCAGACTGAGAGAGACAGCACAAAACTACACTAGACTGTGTGAGACTGCACAAAACCACACTAGACTGTGTGAGACATCACAAAACCACAATAGACTGTGTGAGCCAGCACAAAACCTCACTAGACCGTATGAGACAGCACAAAACTACACTAGACTGTGTGAGAGAGCACAAAACTAAACTAGACTGTGTGAGACAACACAAAACCACACTAGACTGTGTGAGACAGCACAAAACCACACTAGACTGTGTGAGACAGCACAAAACCACATTAGACTGTGTGAGACACCACAAAACTACACCAGACTGTGTGAGACAATACAAAACCACACTAGACTGTGTGAGACAGCACAAAACCACACAAGACTGTGTGAGACAGCACAAAACCACACTAGACTGTGTGAGACAGCACAAAACCACACTAGACTGTGTGAGACTGCACAAAACCACACCAGTCTGTGTGAGACAGCACAAAACCACACTAGACTGTGTGAGACTGCACAAAACCACACCAGACTGGGTGAGACAGCATCAATCTACACTAGACTGTGTGGGACGGCAGAAAACCACACTAGACTGTGGGAGACAGCAGGAAACTACACCAAACTGTGTGAGACAGCACAAAACCACACTAGACAGTGTGCGATAGCACAAAGCTACACTAGACTGTGTGATACAGCACAAAACTACACTAGACTGTGCGAGACAATACAAAACCACACTAGACTGTGTGAGACAGCACAAAACCACACTAGACTGTGTGAGACAATACAAAACCACACCAGACTGTGTGAGGCAGCACAAAACCACACAAGACTGTGTGACTCAGCACAAAACCACACTAGACTGTGTGAGACAGCACAAAACCACTCTAGACTGTGTGCGACTGCGCAAAACCACACTAGACTGTGTGAGACAGCACAAAACCACACTAGACTGTGTGAGCCAGCACGAAAACCACACTAGACTGTGTGAGACAGCACAAACCACACTAGACGGTGTGAGAATGCACAAAACCACACTAGACTGTGTGAGACAGCACAAAACCACACTATACTGTGTGAGACAGCACAAAACCACACTAGACTGTGTGAGACAGCGCAAAACCACACTAGACTGTGTGAGACAGCACAAAACCACACTAGATTGTGTGAGACAACACAAAACTACACCAGACGGTGTGAGACAGCACAAAACAACACCAGACTGTGTGAGACAACACACAACTACACCAGACTGTGCGAGACAGCACAAAACCACACAAGACTGTGTGCGATAGCACAAAGCTACACTAGACTGTGTGATACAGCACAAAACCACACTAGACTGTGTCTGAAAACACAAAACCACACTAGACTGTGTGTGAAAACACAAAACCACACCAGACTGTGTGCGACAGCACAAAACTACACCAGACTGTGTGAGACAGCACAAAACAACACCAGACTGTGTGAGACAACACACAACTACACCAGACTGTGCGAGACAGCACACAACCACACTAGACTGTGTGAGACAGCACAAAACCACACTAGACTGTGTGAGACAGCACAAAACCACACTAGACTGTGTGAGACAGCGCAAAACCACACTAGACTGTGTGAGACAGCACAAAACCACACTAGACTGTATGAGACAACATAAAACCACACAAAACTGTGTGAGACAGCACAAAACCACACTAGACTGTGTGAGACAGCGCGAAACCACACTAGACTGTGTGTGAAAACACAAAACCACACTAGACTGTGTGAGACAGCACAAAACCACACTAGACTGTGTGTGAAAACACAAAACCACACTAGACTGTGTGAGACAGCACAAAACCACACTAGACTGTGTGAGAAAGCACAAAACCACACTAGACTTTGTGAGACAGTACAAAACGACACCAGACTGAGAGAGACAGCACAAAACTACACTAGACTGTGTGAGACTGCACAAAACCACACTAGACTGTGTGAGACATCACAAAACCACAATAGACTGTGTGAGCCAGCACAGAACCTCACTAGACCGTATGAGACAGCACAAAACTACACTAGACTGTGTGAGACAGCACAAAACTAAACTAGACTGTGTGAGACAACACGAAACCACACTAGACTGTGTGAGACAGCACAAAACCACACTAGACTGTGTGAGACAGCACAAAACCACATTAGACTGTGTGAGACACCACAAAACTACACCAGACTGTGTGAGACAATACAAAACCACACTAGACTGTGTGAGACAGCACAAAACCACACAAGACTGTGTGAGACAGCACAAAACCACACTAGACTGTGTGAGACAGCACAAAACCACACTAGACTGTGTGAGACTGCACAAAACCACACCAGTCTGTGTGAGACAGCACAAAACCACACTAGACTGTGTGAGACAGCACAAAACCACACCAGACTGGGTGAGACAGCATCAATCTACACTAGACTGTGTGGGACGGCAGAAAACCACACTAGACTGTGGGAGACAGCAGGAAACTACACCAAACTGTGTGAGACAGCACAAAACCACACTAGACAGTGTGCGATAGCACAAAGCTACACTAGACTGTGTGATACAGCACAAAACTACACTAGACTGTGCGAGACAATACAAAACCACACTAGACTGTGTGCGATAGCACAAAGCTACACTAGACTGTGTGATACAGCACAAAACCACACTAGACTGTGTGTGAAAACACAAAACCACACTAGACTGTGTGTGAAAACACAAAACCACACCAGACTGTGTGCGACAGCAAAAACTACACCAGACTGTGTGAGACAGCACAAAACCACACTAGACTGTGTGAGACAATACAAAACCACACCAGACTGTGTGAGGCAGCACAAAACCACACAAGACTGTGTGAGACAGCACAAAACCACACTAGACTGTGTGAGACAGCACAAAACCACACTAGACTGCGTGAGACTGCACAAAACCACACTAGACTGTGTGAGACATCACAAAACCTCAATAGACTGTGTGAGCCAGCACAAAACCTCACTAGACTGTATGAGACAGCACAAAACTACACTGGACTGTGTGAGACAGCACAAAACTAAACTAGACTGTGTGAGACAACACGAAACCACACTAGACTGTGTGAGACAGCACAAAACCACACTAGACTGTGTGAGACAGCACAAAACCACATTAGACTGTGTGAGACACCACAAAACTACACCAGACTGTGTGAGACAATACAAAACCACACTAGACTGTGTGAGACAGCACAAAACCACACAAGACTGTGTGAGACAGCACAAAACCACACTAGACTGTGTGAGACAGCACAAAACCACACTAGACTGTGTGAGACTGCACAAAACCACACCAGACTGTGTGAGACAGCACAAAACCACACTAGACTGTGTGAGACTGCACAAAACCACACCAGACTGGGTGAGACAGCATCAATCTACACTAGACTGTGTGGGACGGCAGAAAACCACACTAGACTGTGGGAGACAGCTGGAAACTACACCAAACTGTGTGAGACAGCACAAAACCACACTAGACAGTGTGCGATAGCACAAAGCTACACTAGACTGTGTGATACAGCACAAAACTACACTAGACTGTGCGAGACAATACAAAACCACACTAGACTGTGTGAGACAGCACAAAACCACACTAGACTGTGTGAGACAATACAAAACCACACCAGACTGTGTGAGGCAGCACAAAACCACACAAGACTGTGTGACTCAGCACAAAACCACACTAGACTGTGTGAGACAGCACAAAACCACACTAGACTGTGTGCGACTGCGCAAAACCACACTAGACTGTGTGAGACAGCACAAAACCACACTAGACTGTGTGAGCCAGCACGAAAACCACACTAGACTGTGTGAGAGAGCACAAAACCACACTAGACTGTGTGAGACTGCACAAAGCCACACTAGACTGTGTGAGACAGCACAAAACCACACTAGACTGTGTGAGACAGCACAAAACCACACTAGACTGTGTGAGACAGCGCAAAACCACACTAGACTGTGTGAGACAGCACAAAACCACACTAGACTGTGTGAGACAACACAAAACTACACCAGACGGTGTGAGACAGCACAAAACAACACCAGACTGTGTGAGACAACACACAACTACACCAGACTGTGCGAGACAGCACAAAACCACACTAGATAGTGTGCGATAGCACAAAGCTACACTAGACTGTGTGATACAGCACAAAACCACACTAGACTGTGTGTGAAAACACAAAACCACACTAGACTGTGTGTGAAAACACAAAACCACACCAGACTGTGTGCGACAGCACAAAACTACACCAGACTGTGTGAGACAGCACAAAACAACACCAGACTGTGTGAGACAGCGCAAAACCACACTAGACTGTGTGAGACAGCACAAAACCACACTAGACTGTATGAGACAACATAAAACCACACAAAACTGTGTGAGACAGCACAAAACCACACTAGACTGTGTGAGACAGCGCGAAACCACACTAGACTGTGTGTGAAAACACAAAACCACACTAGACTGTGTGAGACAGCACAAAACCACACTAGACTGTGTGTGAAAACACAAAACCACACTAGACTGTGTGAGACAGCACAAAACCACACTAGACTGTGTGAGAAAGCACAAAACCACACTAGACTTTGTGAGACAGTACAAAACGACACCAGACTGAGAGAGACAGCACAAAACTACACTAGACTGTGTGAGACTGCACAAAACCACACTAGACTGTGTGAGACATCACAAAACCACAATAGACTGTGTGAGCCAGCACAAAACCTCACTAGACTGTATGAGACAGCACAAAACTACACTAGACTGTGTGAGACAGCACAAAACTAAACTAGACTGTGTGAGACAACACGAAACCACACTAGACTGTGTGAGACAGCACAAAACCACACTAGACTGTGTGAGACAGCACCAAAACCACATTAGACTGTGTGAGACACCACAAAACTACACCAGACTGTGTGAGACAATACAAAACCACACTAGACTGTGTGAGACAGCACAAAACCACACAAGACTGTGTGAGACAGCACAAAACCACACTAGACTGTGTGAGACAGCACAAAACCACACTAGACTGTGTGAGACTGCACAAAACCACACCAGTCTGTGTGAGACAGCACAAAACCACACTAGACTGTGTGAGACTGCACAAAACCACACCAGACTGGGTGAGACAGCATCAATCTACACTAGACTGTGTGGGACGGCAGAAAACCACACTAGACTGTGGGAGACAGCAGGAAACTACACCAAACTGTGTGAGACAGCACAAAACCACACTAGACAGTGTGCGATAGCACAAAGCTACACTAGACTGTGTGATACAGCACAAAACTACACTAGACTGTGCGAGACAATACAAAACCACACTAGACTGTGTGCGATAGCACAAAGCTACACTAGACTGTGTGATACAGCACAAAACCACACTAGACTGTGTGTGAAAACACAAAACCACACTAGACTGTGTGTGAAAACACAAAACCACACCAGACTGTGTGCGACAGCACAAAACTACACCAGACTGTGTGAGACAGCACAAAACAACACCAGACTGTGTGAGACAACACACAACTACACCAGACTGTGCGAGACAGCACACAACCATACTAGACTGTGTGAGACAGCACAAAACCACACTAGACTGTGTGAGACAGCACAAAACCACACTAGACTGTGTGAGACAGCGCAAAACCACACTAGACTGTGTGAGACAGCACAAAACCACACTAGACTGTATGAGACAACATAAAACCACACAAAACTGTGTGAGACAGCACAAAACCACACTAGACTGTGTGAGACAGCGCGAAACCACACTAGACTGTGTGTGAAAACACAAAACCACACTAGACTGTGTGAGACAGCACAAAACCACACTAGACTGTGTGTGAAAACACAAAACCACACTAGACTGTGTGAGACAGCACAAAACCACACTAGACTGTGTGAGAAAGCACAAAACCACACTAGACTTTGTGAGACAGTACAAAACGACACCAGACTGAGAGAGACAGCACAAAACTACACTAGACTGTGTGAGACAGCACAAAACTACACTAGACTGTGTGAGACAGCACAAAACCGCACTAGACTGTGTGAGACAGCACAAAACTACACTAGACTGTGTGAGACAGCACAAAACCGCACTAGAATGTGCGAGACAGCACAAAACTACACTAGACTGTGTGAGACAACACAAAACCACACTAGACTGTGTGAGACAGCACAAAACCACACTAGACTGTGTGTGACAGTACATACCTACACTAGTCTGTGTGAGACAGCACAGAACCACACTAGACTGTGTGAGACAGCACAAAACCACACCAGACTGTGTGAGACTGCACAAAACCACACTAGACTGTGTGAGACAGCACAAAACTACACTAGACTGTGTGAGACAGCACAAAACTACACTAGACTGTGTGAGACAGAACAAAACTACACTAGACTGTGTGAGACAGAACAAAACAACACTAGACTGTGTGAGACAGGACAAAACCACACCAGACTGTGTGATACAGCACAAAACTACACTAGACTGTGCGAGACAGCACAAAACCACACTAGACTGTGTGAGACAGCGCAAAATCACACTATACTGTGTGTGAAAACACAAAACCACACCAGACTGTGTGAGACTGCACAAAACCACACTAGACTGTGTGAGACAGCACAAAACTACACTAGACTGTGTGAGACAGCACAAAACTACACTAGACTGTGTGAGACAGAACAAAACTACACTAGACTGTGTGAGACAGAACAAAACAACACTAGACTGTGTGAGACAGGACAAAACCACTCCAGACTGTGTGATACAGCACAAAACTACACTAGACTGTGCGAGACAATACAAATCCACACAAGACTGTGTGAGTCAGCACAAAACCACACCAGACTGTGTGAGACTGCACAAAACCACACCAGACTGGGTGAGACAGCATCAATCTACACTAGACTGTGTGGGACGGCAGAAAACCACACTAGACTGTGGGAGACAGCAGGAAACTACACCAAACTGTGTGAGACAGCACAAAACCACACTAGACAGTGTGCGATAGCACAAAGCTACACTAGACTGTGTGATACAGCACAAAACTACACTAGACTGTGCGAGACAATACAAAACCACACTAGACTGTGTGCGATAGCACAAAGCTACACTAGACTGTGTGATACAGCACAAAACCACACTAGACTGTGTGTGAAAACACAAAACCACACTAGACTGTGTGTGAAAACACAAAACCACACCAGACTGTGTGCGACAGCACAAAACTACACCAGACTGTGTGAGACAGCACAAAACAACACCAGACTGTGTGAGACAACACACAACTACACCAGACTGTGCGAGACAGCACACAACCATACTAGACTGTGTGAGACAGCACAAAACCACACTAGACTGTGTGAGACAGCACAAAACCACACTAGACTGTGTGAGACAGCGCAAAACCACACTAGACTGTGTGAGACAGCACAAAACCACACTAGACTGTATGAGACAACATAAAACCACACAAAACTGTGTGAGACAGCACAAAACCACACTAGACTGTGTGAGACAGCGCGAAACCACACTAGACTGTGTGTGAAAACACAAAACCACACTAGACTGTGTGAGACAGCACAAAACCACACTAGACTGTGTGTGAAAACACAAAACCACACTAGACTGTGTGAGACAGCACAAAACCACACTAGACTGTGTGAGAAAGCACAAAACCACACTAGACTTTGTGAGACAGTACAAAACGACACCAGACTGAGAGAGACAGCACAAAACTACACTAGACTGTGTGAGACAGCACAAAACTACACTAGACTGTGTGAGACAGCACAAAACCGCACTAGACTGTGTGAGACAGCACAAAACTACACTAGACTGTGTGAGACAGCACAAAACCGCACTAGAATGTGCGAGACAGCACAAAACTACACTAGACTGTGTGAGACAACACAAAACCACACTAGACTGTGTGAGACAGCACAAAACCACACTAGACTGTGTGTGACAGTACATACCTACACTAGTCTGTGTGAGACAGCACAGAACCACACTAGACTGTGTGAGACAGCACAAAACCACACCAGACTGTGTGAGACTGCACAAAACCACACTAGACTGTGTGAGACAGCACAAAACTACACTAGACTGTGTGAGACAGCACAAAACTACACTAGACTGTGTGAGACAGAACAAAACTACACTAGACTGTGTGAGACAGAACAAAACAACACTAGACTGTGTGAGACAGGACAAAACCACACCAGACTGTGTGATACAGCACAAAACTACACTAGACTGTGCGAGACAGCACAAAACCACACTAGACTGTGTGAGACAGCGCAAAATCACACTATACTGTGTGTGAAAACACAAAACCACACCAGACTGTGTGAGACTGCACAAAACCACACTAGACTGTGTGAGACAGCACAAAACTACACTAGACTCTGTGAGACAGCACAAAACTACACTAGACTGTGTGAGACAGAACAAAACTACACTAGACTGTGTGAGACAGAACAAAACAACACTAGACTGTGTGAGACAGGACAAAACCACTCCAGACTGTGTGATACAGCACAAAACTACACTAGACTGTGCGAGACAATACAAATCCACACAAGACTGTGTGAGTCAGCACAAAACCACACTGGACTGTGTGAGACACCACAAAACTACACCAGACTGTGGGAGACAATACAAAACCACACTAGACTGTGTGAGACAGCACAAAACCACACAGGACTGTGTGAGACAGCACAAAACCACACTAGACTGTGTGAGACAGCACAAAACCACACTAGACTGTGTGAGACTGCACAAAACCACACCAGTCTGTGTGAGACAGCACAAAACCACACTAGACTGTGTGAGACTGCACAAAACCACACCAGACTGGGCGAGACAGCATCAATCTACACTAGACTGTGTGCGACTGCACAAAACCGCACTAGACTGTGTGAGACAGCACAAAACCACACTAGACTGTGTGAGACAGCACAAAACCACACTAGACTGTGTGAGACAGCGCAAAACCACACTAGACTGTGTGAGCCAGCACAAAACCACACTAGACTGTATGAGACAACATAAAACCACACATGACTGTGTGAGACAGCACAAAACCACACTAGACTGTGTGAGACAGCGCAAAACCACACTATACTGTGTGTGAAAACACAAAACCACACTAGACTGTGTGAGACAGCACAAAACCACACTAGACTGTGTGTGAAAACACAAAACCACACTAGACTGTGTGAGACAGCACAAAACCACACTAGACTGTGTGAGACAGCACAAAACCACACTAGACTGTGTGAGAAAGCACAAAACCACACTAGACTGTGTGAGAAAGCACAAAACCACACTAGACTTTGTGAGACAGTACAAAACGACACCAGACTGAGAGAGACAGCACAAAACTACACTAGACTGTGTGAGACAGCACAAAACTACACTAGACTGTGTGAGACAGCACAAAACCGCACTAGACTGTGTGAGACGGCACAAAACTACACTAGACTGTGTGAGACAGCACAAAACCGCACTAGAATGTGTGAGACAGCACAAAACTACACTAGACTGTGTGAGACAACACAAAACCACACTAGACTGTGTCAGACAGCACAAAACCACACTAGACTGTGTGTGACAGTACATACCTACACTAGTCTGTGTGAGACAGCACAGAACCACACTAGACTGTGTGAGACAGCACAAAACCACACCAGACTGTGTGAGACTGCACAAAACCACACTAGACTGTGTGAGACAGCACAAAACTACACTAGACTGTGTGAGACAGCACAAAACTACACTAGACTGTGTGAGACAGAACAAAACTACACTAGACTGTGTGAGACAGAACAAAACAACACTAGACTGTGTGAGACAGGACAAAACCACACCAGACCGTGTGATACAGCACAAAACTACACTAGACTGTGCGAGACAATACAAATCCACACAAGACTGTGTGAGTCAGCACAAAACCACACTGGACTGTGTGAGACAGCACAACACCACACTAGACTGTGTGCGACTGCACAAAACCACACTAGACTGTGTGAGACAGCACAAAACCACACTAGGCTGTGTGAGACAGCACAAAACCACACTAGACTGTGTGAGACAGCGCAAAACCACACTAGACTGTGTGAGACAACACAAAACCACACTAGACTGTGTCAGACAGCACAAAACCACACTAGACTGTGTGATACAGCACAAAACTACACTAGACTGTGCGAGACAATACAAATCCACACAAGACTGTGTGAGTCAGCACAAAACCACACTGGACTGTGTGAGACAGCACAACACCACACTAGACTGTGTGCGACTGCACAAAACCGCACTAGACTGTGTGAGACAGCACAAAACCACACTAGACTGTGTGAGACAGCACAAAACCACACTAGACTGTGTGAGACAGCGCAAAACCACACTAGACTGTGTGAGCCAGCACAAAACCACACTAGACTGTATGAGACAACATAAAACCACACAAGACTGTGTGAGACAGCACAAAACCACACTAGACTGTGTGAGACAGCGCAAAACCACACTATACTGTGTGTGAAAACACAAAACCACACTAGACTGTGTGAGACAGCACAAAACCACACTAGACTGTGTGTGAAAACACAAAACCACACTAGACTGTGTGAGACAGCACAAAACCACACTAGACTGTGTGAGACAGCACAAAACTACACTGGACTGTGTGAGACAGCAGGAAACTACACCAGACTGTGTGAGACAGCACAAAACCACACTAGACTGTGTGAGACAACACAAAACTACACTAGACTGTGTGATACAGCACAAAACTACACTAGACTGTGTGCGACAACACAGAACCACACTAGACTGTGTGAGACAACACAGAACCACTCTAGACTGTGTGAGACAGCACAAAACCACACTAGACTGTGTGAGACAATACAAAACCACACTAGACTGTGTGAGACTGCACAAAACTACACCAGACTGTGTGAGACAGCACAAAACAACACCAGACTGTGTGAGACAACACACAACTACACCAGACTGTGCGAGACAGCACACAACCACACTAGACTGTGTGAGACAGCACAAAACCACACTAGACTGTGTGAGACAGCGCAAAACCACACTAGACTGTGTGAGACAGCACAAAACCACACTAGACTGTATGAGACAACATAAAACCACACAAAACTGTGTGAGACAGCACAAAACCACACTAGACTGTGTGAGACAGCGCGAAACCACACTAGACTGTGTGTGAAAACACAAAACCACACTAGACTGTGTGAGACAGCACAAAACCACACTAGACTGTGTGTGAAAACACAAAACCACACTAGACTGTGTGAGACAGCACAAAACCACACTAG
This sequence comes from Hypanus sabinus, assembly GCF_030144855.1. NCBI lineage: Eukaryota > Metazoa > Chordata > Chondrichthyes > Myliobatiformes > Dasyatidae > Hypanus > Hypanus sabinus. Next base: position 129,725 of record NW_026781495.1, on the reverse strand, counting down.
ACTGTGAGAAAGCACAAAACCACACTAGACTTTGTGAGACAGTACAAAACGACACCAGACTGAGAGAGACAGCACAAAACTACACTAGACTGTGTGAGACAGCACAAAACTACACTAGACTGTGTGAGACAGCACAAAACCGCACTAGACTGTGTGAGACAGCACAAAACTACACTAGACTGTGTGAGACAGCACAAAACCGCACTAGACTGTGTGAGACAGCACAAAACTACACTAGACTGTGTGAGACAGCACAAAACCGCACTAGACTGTGTGAGACAGCACAAAACTACACTAGACTGTGTGAGACAGCACAAAACCGCACTAGAATGTGTGAGACAGCACAAAACTACACTAGACTGTGTGAGACAACACAAAACCACACTAGACTGTGTGAGACAGCACAAAACCACACTAGACTGTGTGTGACAGTACATACCTACACTAGTCTGTGTGAGACAGCACAGAACCAAACTAGTCTGTGTGAGACAGCACAAAACCACACCAGACTGTGTGAGACTGCACAAAACCACACTAGACTGTGTGAGACAGCACAAAACTACACTAGACTGTGTGAGAGAGCACAAAACTACACTAGACTGTGTGAGACAGAACAAAACTACACTAGACTGTGTGAGACAGAACAAAACAACACTAGACTGTGTGAGACAGGACAAAACCACACCAGACTGTGTGATACAGTACAAAACTACACTAGACTGTGCGAGACAATACAAATCCACACAAGACTGTGTGAGTCAGCACAAAACCACACTGGACTGTGTGAGACAGCACAACACCACACTAGACTGTGAGCGACTGCACAAAACCACACTAGACTGTGTGAGACAGCACAAAACCACACTAGACTGTGTGAGACAGCACAAAACCACACTAGACTGTATGAGACAACATAAAACCACACAAGACTGTGTGAGACAGCACAAAACCACACTAGACTGTGTGAGACAGCGCAAAATCACACTATACTTTGTGTGAAAACACAAAACCACACCAGACTGTGTGAGACTGCACAAAACCACACTAGACTGTGTGAGACAGCACAAAACTACACTAGACTGTGTGAGACAGCACAAAACTACACTAGACTGTGTGAGACAGAACAAAACTACACTAGACTGTGTGAGACAGAACAAAACAACACTAGACTGTGTGAGACAGGACAAAACCACACCAGACTGTGTGATACAGCACAAAACTACACTAGACTGTGCGAGACAATACAAATCCACACAAGACTGTGTGAGTCAGCACAAAACCACACTGGACTGTGTGAGACAGCACAACACCACACTAGACTGTGTGCGACTGCACAAAACCGGACTAGACTGTGTGAGACAGCACAAAACCACACTAGACTGTGTGAGACAGCACAAAACCACACTAGACTGTGTGAGACAGCGCAAAACCACACTAGACAGTGTGAGCCAGCACAAAACCACACTAGACTGTATGAGACAACATAAAACCACACAAGACTGTGTGAGACAGCACAAAACCACACTAGACTGTGTGAGACAGCGCAAAACCACACTATACTGTGTGTGAAAACACAAAACCACACTAGACTGTGTGAGACAGCACAAAACCACACTAGACTGTGTGTGAAAACACAAAACCACACTAGACTGTGTGAGACAGCACAAAACCACACTAGACTGTGTGAGACAGCACAAAACTACACTGGACTGTGTGAGACAGCAGGAAACTACACCAGACTGTGTGAGACAGCACAAAACCACACTAGACTGTGTGAGACAACACAAAACTACACTAGACTGTGTGATACAGCACAAAACTACACTAGACTGTGTGCGACAACACAGAACCACACTAGACTGTGTGAGACAACACAGAACCACTCTAGACTGTGTGAGACAGCACTAAACCACACTAGACTGTGTGAGACAATACAAAACCACACTAGACTGTGTGAGACTGCACAAAACTACACCAGTCTGTGTGAGACAGCACAAAACAACACCAGACTGTGTGAGACAACACACAACTACACCAGACTGTGCGAGACAGCACACAACCACACTAGACTGTGTGAGACAGCACAAAACCACACTAGACTGTGTGAGACAGCACAAAACCACACTAGACTGTGTGAGACAGCGCAAAACCACACTAGACTGTGTGAGACAGCACAAAACCACACTAGACTGTATGAGACAACATAAAACCACACAAAACTGTGTGAGACAGCACAAAACCACACTAGACTGTGTGAGACAGCGCGAAACCACACTAGACTGTGTGTGAAAACACAAAACCACACTAGACTGTGTGAGACAGCACAAAACCACACTAGACTGTGTGTGAAAACACAAAACCACACTAGACTGTGTGAGACAGCACAAAACCACACTAGACTGTGAGAAAGCACAAAACCACACTAGACTTTGTGAGACAATACAAAACGACACCAGACTGAGAGAGACAGCACAAAACTACACTAGACTGTGTGAGACAGCACAAAACTACACTAGACTGTGTGAGACAGCACAAAACCGCACTAGACTGTGTGAGACAGCACAAAACTACACTAGACTGTGTGAGACAGCACAAAACCGCACTAGACTGTGTGAGACAGCACAAAACTACACTAGACTGTGTGAGACAGCACAAAACCGCACTAGACTGTGTGAGACAGCACAAAACTACACTAGACTGTGTGAGACAGCACAAAACCGCACTAGAATGTGTGAGACAGCACAAAACTACACTAGACTGTGTGAGACAACACAAAACCACACTAGACTGTGTGAGACAGCACAAAACCACACTAGACTGTGTGTGACAGTACATACCTACACTAGTCTGTGTGAGACAGCACAGAACCAAACTAGACTGTGTGAGACAGCACAAAACCACACCAGACTGTGTGAGACTGCACAAAGCCACACTAGACTGTGTGAGACAGCACAAAACTACACTAGACTGTGTGAGACAGCACAAAACTACACTAGACTGTGTGAGACAGATCAAAACTACACTAGACTGTGTGAGACAGAACAAAACAACACTAGACTGTGTGAGACAGGACAAAACCACACCAGACTGTGTGATACAGTACAAAACTACACTAGACTGTGCGAGACAATACAAATCCACACAAGACTGTGTGAGTCAGCACAAAACCACACTGGACTGTGTGAGACAGCACAACACCACACTAGACTGTGAGCGACTGCACAAAACCACACTAGACTGTGTGAGACAGCACAAAACCACACTAGACTGTGTGAGACAGCACAAAACCACACTAGACTGTGTGCGACTGCACAAAACCACTCTAGACTGTGTGAGACAGCACAAAACCACACTAGACTGTGTGAGCCAGCACAAAACCACACTAGACTGTGTGAGACAGCACAAAACCACACTAGACTGTGTGAGACTGCACAAAACCACAGAAGACTGTGTGAGACAGCACAAAACCACACTAGACTGTGTGAGACAGCACAAAACCACACTAGACTGTGTGAGACAGCGCAAAATCACACTATACTGTGTGTGAAAACACAAAACCACACCAGACTGTGTGAGACTGCACAAAACCACACTAGACTGTGTGAGACAGCACAAAACTACACTAGACTGTGTGAGACAGCACAAAACTACACTAGACTGTGTGAGACAGAACAAAACTACACTAGACTGTGTGAGACAGAACAAAACAACACTAGACTGTGTGAGACAGGACAAAACCACACCAGACTGTGTGATACAGCACAAAACTACACTAGACTGTGCGAGACAATACAAATCCACACAAGACTGTGTGAGTCAGCACAAAACCACACTGGACTGTGTGAGACAGCACAACACCACACTAGACTGTGTGCGACTGCACAAAACCGCACTAGACTGTGTGAGACAGCACAAAACCACACTAGACTGTGTAAGACAGCACAAAACCACACTAGACTGTGTGAGACAGCGCAAAACCACACTAGACTGTGTGAGCCAGCACAAAACCACACTAGACTGTATGAGACAACATAAAACCACACAAGACTGTGTGAGACAGCACAAAACCACACTAGACTGTGTGAGACAGCGCAAAACCACACTATACTGTGTGTGAAAACACAAAACCACACTAGTCTGTGTGAGACAGCACAAAACCACACTAGACTGTGTGTGAAAACACAAAACCACACTAGACTGTGTGAGACAGCACAAAACTACACTGGACTGTGTGAGACAGCAGGAAACTACACCAGACTGTGTGAGACAGCACAAAACCACACTAGACTGTGTGAGACAACACAAAACAACACTAGACTGTGTGATACAGCACAAAACTACACTAGACTGTGTGCGACAACACAGAACCACACTAGACTGTGTGAGACAACACAGAACCACTCTAGACTGTGTGAGACAGCACAAAACCACACTAGACTGTGTGAGACAATACAAAATCACACTAGACTGTGTGAGACTGCACAAAACCACACCAGACTGTGTGCGACAGCACAAAACTACACCAGACTGTGTGAGACAGCACAAAACAACACCAGACTGTGTGAGACAACACACAACTACACCAGACTGTGCGAGACAGCACACAACCACACTAGACTGTGTGAGACAGCACAAAACCACACTAGACTGTGTGAGACAGCACAAAACCACACTAGACTGTGTGAGACAGCGCAAAACCACACTAGACTGTGTGAGACAGCACAAAACCACACTAGACTGTATGAGACAACATAAAACCAAACAAAACTGTGTGAGACAGCACAAAACCACACTAGACTGTGTGAGACAGCGCGAAACCACACTAGACTGTGTGTGAAAACACAAAACCACACTAGACTGTGTGAGACAGCACAAAACCACACTAGACTGTGTGTGAAAACACAAAACCACACTAGACTGTGTGAGACAGCACAAAACCACACTAGACTGTGAGAAAGCACAAAACCACACTAGACTTTGTGAGACAGTACAAAACGACACCAGACTGAGAGAGACAGCACAAAACTACACTAGACTGTGTGAGACAGCACAAAACTACACTAGACTGTGTGAGACAGCACAAAACCGCACTAGACTGTGTGAGACAGCACAAAACTACACTGGACTGTGTGAGACAGCACAAAACCGCACTAGACAGTGTGAGACAGCACAAAACTACACTAGACTGTGTGAGACAGCACAAAACCGCACTAGACTGTGTGAGACAGCACAAAACTACACTAGACTGTGTGAGACAGCACAAAACCGCACTAGAATGTGTGAGACAGCACAAAACTACACTAGACTGTGTGAGACAACACAAAACCACACTAGACTGTGTGAGACAGCACAAAACCACACTAGACTGTGTGAGACAGCACAAAACCACACTAGACTGTGTGAGACAGCACAAAACCACACTAGACTGTGAGAAAGCACAAAACCACACTAGACTTTGTGAGACAGTACAAAACGACACCAGACTGAGAGAGACAGCACAAAACTACACTAGACTGCGTGAGACAGCACAAAACTACACTAGACTGTGTGAGACAGCACAAAACCGCACTAGACTGTGTGAGACAGCACAAAACTACACTAGACTGTGTGAGACAGCACAAAACCGCACTAGACTGTGTGAGACAGCACAAAACTACACTAGACTGTGTGAGACAGCACAAAACCGCACTAGACTGTGTGAGACAGCACAAAACTACACTAGACTGTGTGAGACAGCACAAAACCGCACTAGAATGTGTGAGACAGCACAGAACTACACTAGACTGTGTGAGACAACACAAAACCACACTAGACTGTGTGAGACAGCACAAAACCACACTAGACTGTGTGTGACAGTACATACCTACACTAGTCTGTGTGAGACAGCACAGAACCAAACTAGACTGTGTGAGACAGCACAAAACCACACCAGACTGTGTGAGACTGCACAAAACCACACTAGACTGTGTGAGACAGCACAAAATTACACTAGACTGTGTGAGACAGCACAAAACTACACTAGACTGTGTGAGACAGAACAAAACTACACTAGACTGTGTGAGACAGAACAAAACAACACTAGACTGTGTGAGACAGGACAAAACCACACCAGACTGTGTGATACAGTACAAAACTACACTAGACTGTGCGAGACAATACAAATCCACACAAGACTGTGTGAGTCAGCACAAAACCACACTGGACTGTGTGAGACAGCACAACACCACACTAGACTGTGAGCGACTGCACAAAACCACACTAGACTGTGTGAGACAGCACAAAACCACACTAGACTGCGTGAGACAGCACAAAACCACACTAGACTGTGTGCGACTGCACAAAACCACTCTAGACTGTGTGAGACAGCACAAAACCACACTAGACTGTGTGAGCCAGCACAAAACCACACTAGACTGTGTGAGACAGCACAAAACCGCACTAGACTGTGTGAGACTGCACAAAACCACACAAGACTGTGTGAGACAGCACAAAACCACACTAGACTGTGTGAGACAGCACAAAACCACACTAGACTGTGTGAGACAGCGCAAAACCACACTAGACTGTGTGAGACAGCACAAAACCACACTAGACTGTATGAGACAACATAAAACCACACTAGACTGGGTGTGACAGTACATACCTACACTAGTCTGTGTGAGACAGCACAGAACCAAACTAGACTGTGTGAGACAGCACACAACCACACCAGACTGTGTGAGACTGCACAAAACCACACTAGACTGTGTGAGACAGCACAAAACTACACTAGACTGTGTGAGACAGCACAAAACTACACTAGACTGTGTGAGACAGAACAAAACTACACTAGACTGTGTGAGACAGAACAAAACAACACTAGACTGTGTGAGACAGGACAAAACCACACCAGACTGTGTGATACAGTACAAAACTACACTAGACTGTGCGAGACAATACAAATCCACACAAGACTGTGTGAGTCAGCACAAAACCACACTGGACTGTGTGAGACAGCACAACACCACACTAGACTGTGAGCGACTGCACAAAACCACACTAGACTGTGTGAGACAGCACAAAACCACACTAGACTGTGTGAGACAGCACAAAACCACACTAGACTGTGTGAGACAGCACAAAACCACACTAGACTGTGTGAGCCAGCACAAAACCACACTAGACTGTGTGAGACAGCACAAAACCACACTAGACTGTGTGAGACTGCACAAAACCACACAAGACTGTGTGAGACAGCACAAAACCACACTAGACTGTGTGAGACAGCACAAAACCACACTAGACTGTGTGAGACAGCGCAAAACCACACTAGACTGTGTCAGACAGCACAAAACCACACTAGACTGTATGAGACAACATAAAACCACACAAGACTGTGTGAGACAGCACAAAACCACACTAGACTGTGTGAGACAGCGCAAAACCACACTAGACTGTGTGTGAAAACACAAAACCACACTAGACTGTGTGAGACAGCACAAAACCACACTAGACTGTGTGTGAAAACACAAAACCACACTAGACTGTGTGAGACAGCACAAAACCACACTAGACTGTGTGAGACAGCTCAAAACTACACTGGACTGTGTGAGACAGCAGGAAACTACACCAGACTGTGTGAGACAGCACAAAACCACACTAGACTGTGTGAGACAACACAAAACTACACCAGACAGTGTGAGACAGCACAAAACAACACCAGACTGTGTGAGACAACACACAACTACACCAGACTGTGCGAGACAGCACAAAACCACACTAGACTGTGTGCGATAGCACAAACCTACACTAGACTGTGTGATACAGCACAAAACTACACTAGACTGTGTGCGACCACACAGAACCACACTAGACTGTGTGAGACAGCAGAAAACTAACCTAGACTGTGTGAGACAACACGAAACCACACTAGACTGTGTGAGACAGCACAAAACCACACTAGACTGTGTGAGACAGCACAAAACCACACTAGACTGTGTGAGACAGCACAAAACCACACAAGACTGTGTGAGACAGCACAAAACCACACTAGACTGTGTGAGACAGCACAAAACCACACTAGACTGTGTGAGACTGCACAAAACCACACCAGACTGTGTGCGACAGCACAAAACTACACCAGACTGTGTGAGACAGCACAAAAGAACACCAGACTGTGTGAGACAACACACAACTACACCAGACTGTGCGAGACAGCACAAAACCACACTAGACTGTGTGCGACAGCACAAAACCACACTAGACTGTGTGAGACAGCACAAAACCACACTAGACTGTGTGAGACAGCGCAAAACAACACTAGACTGTGTGAGACTGCACAAAACCACACTAGACTGTGTGAGACAGCGCGAAACCACACTAGACTGTGTGTGAAAACACAAAACCACACTAGACTGTGTGAGACAGCACAAAACCACACTAGACTGTGTGTGAAAACACAAAACCACACTAGACTGTGTGAGACAGCACAAAACCACACTAGACTGTGAGAAAGCACAAAACCACACTAGACTTTGTGAGACAGTACAAAACGACACCAGACTGAGAGAGACAGCACAAAACTACACTAGACTGTGTGAGACAGCACAAAACTACACTAGACTGTGTGAGACAGCACAAAACCGCACTAGACTGTGTGAGACAGCACAAAACTACACTAGACTGTGTGAGACAGCACAAAACCGCACTAGACAGTGTGAGACAGCACAAAACTACACTAGACTGTGTGAGACAGCACAAAACCGCACTAGACTGTGTGAGACAGCACAAAACTACACTAGACTGTGTGAGACAGCACAAAACCGCACTAGAATGTGTGAGACAGCACAAAACTACACTAGACTGTGTGAGACAACACAAAACCACACTAGACTGTGTGAGACAGCACAAAACCACACTAGACTGTGTGAGACAGCACAAAACCACACTAGACTGTGTGAGACAGCACAAAACCACACTAGACTGTGAGAAAGCACAAAACCACACTAGACTTTGTGAGACAGTACAAAACGACACCAGACTGAGAGAGACAGCACAAAACTACACTAGACTGCGTGAGACAGCACAAAACTACACTAGACTGTGTGAGACAGCACAAAACCGCACTAGACTGTGTGAGACAGCACAAAACTACACTAGACTGTGTGAGACAGCACAAAACCGCACTAGACTGTGTGAGACAGCACAAAACTACACTAGACTGTGTGAGACAGCACAAAACCGCACTAGACTGTGTGAGACAGCACAAAACTACACTAGACTGTGTGAGACAGCACAAAACCGCACTAGAATGTGTGAGACAGCACAGAACTACACTAGACTGTGTGAGACAACACAAAACCACACTAGACTGTGTGAGACAGCACAAAACCACACTAGACTGTGTGTGACAGTACATACCTACACTAGTCTGTGTGAGACAGCACAGAACCAAACTAGACTGTGTGAGACAGCACAAAACCACACCAGACTGTGTGAGACTGCACAAAACCACACTAGACTGTGTGAGACAGCACAAAATTACACTAGACTGTGTGAGACAGCACAAAACTACACTAGACTGTGTGAGACAGAACAAAACTACACTAGACTGTGTGAGACAGAACAAAACAACACTAGACTGTGTGAGACAGGACAAAACCACACCAGACTGTGTGATACAGTACAAAACTACACTAGACTGTGCGAGACAATACAAATCCACACAAGACTGTGTGAGTCAGCACAAAACCACACTGGACTGTGTGAGACAGCACAACACCACACTAGACTGTGAGCGACTGCACAAAACCACACTAGACTGTGTGAGACAACACAAAACCACACTAGACTGCGTGAGACAGCACAAAACCACACTAGACTGTGTGCGACTGCACAAAACCACTCTAGACTGTGTGAGACAGCACAAAACCACACTAGACTGTGTGAGCCAGCACAAAACCACACTAGACTGTGTGAGACAGCACAAAACCACTCTAGACTGTGTGAGACTGCACAAAACCACACAAGACTGTGTGAGACAGCACAAAACCACACTAGACTGTGTGAGACAGCACAAAACCACACTAGACTGTGTGAGACAGCGCCAAACCACACTAGACTGTGTGAGACAGCACAAAACCACACTAGACTGTATGAGACAACATAAAACCACACTAGACTGTGTGTGACAGTACATACCTACACTAGTCTGTGTGAGACAGCACAGAACCAAACTAGACTGTGTGAGACAGCACACAACCACACCAGACTGTGTGAGACTGCACAAAACCACACTAGACTGTGTGAGACAGCACAAAACTACACTAGACTGTGTGAGACAGCACAAAACTACACTAGACTGTGTGAGACAGAACAAAACTACACTAGACTGTGTGAGACAGAACAAAACAACACTAGACTGTGTGAGACAGGACAAAACCACACCAGACTGTGTGATACAGTACAAAACTACACTAGACTGTGCGAGACAATACAAATCCACACAAGACTGTGTGAGTCAGCACAAAACCACACTGGACTGTGTGAGACAGCACAACACCACACTAGACTGTGAGCGACTGCACAAAACCACACTAGACTGTGTGAGACAGGACAAAACCACACTAGACTGTGTGAGACAGCACAAAACCACACTAGACTGTGTGAGACAGCACAAAACCACACTAGACTGTGTGAGCCAGCACAAAACCACACTAGACTGTGTGAGACAGCACAAAACCACACTAGACTGTGTGAGACTGCACAAAACCACACAAGACTGTGTGAGACAGCACAAAACCACACTAGACTGTGTGAGACAGCACAAAACCACACTAGACTGTGTGAGACAGCGCAAAACCACACTAGTCTGTGTGAGACAGCACAAAACCACACTAGACTGTATGAGACAACATAAAACCACACAAGACTGTGTGAGACAGCACAAAACCACACTAGACTGTGTGAGACAGCGCAAAACCACACTAGACTGTGTGTGAAAACACAAAACCACACTAGACTGTGTGAGACAGCACAAAACCACACTAGACTGTGTGTGAAAACACAAAACCACACTAGACTGTGTGAGACAGCACAAAACCACACTAGACTGTGTGAGACAGCTCAAAACTTCACTGGACTGTGTGAGACAGCAGGAAACTACACCAGACTGTGTGAGACAGCACAAAACCACACTAGACTGTGTGAGACAACACAAAACTACACCAGACAGTGTGAGACAGCACAAAACAACACCAGACTGTGTGAGACAACACACAACTACACCAGACTGTGCGAGACAGCACAAAACCACACTAGACTGTGTGCGATAGCACAAACCTACACTAGACTGTGTGATACAGCACAAAACTACACTAGACTGTGTGCGACCACACAGAACCACACTAGACTGTGTGAGACAGCAGAAAACTAACCTAGACTGTGTGAGACAACACGAAACCACACTAGACTGTGTGAGACAGCACAAAACCACACTAGACTGTGTGAGACAGCACAAAACCACACTAGACTGTGTGAGACAGCACAAAACCACATAAGACTGTGTGAGACAGCACAAAACCACACTAGACTGTGTGAGACAGCACAAAACCAGACTAGACTGTGTGAGACTGCACAAAACCACACCAGACTGTGTGCGACAGCACAAAACTACACCAGACTGTGTGAGACAGCACAAAAGAACACCAGACTGTGTGAGACAACACACAACTACACCAGACTGTGCGAGACAGCACAAAACCACACTAGACTGTGTGCGACAGCACAAAACCACACTAGACTGTGTGAGACAGCACAAAACCACACTAGACTGTGTGAGACAGCGCAAAACAACACTAGACTGTGTGAGACTGCACAAAACCACACTAGACTGTATGAGACAACATAAAACCACACAAGACTGTGTGAGACAGCACAAAACCACACTAGACTGTGTGAGACAGCGCGAAACCACACTAGACTGTGTGTGAAAACACAAAACCACACTAGACTGTGTGAGACAGCACAAAACCACACTAGACTGTGTGTGAAAACACAAAACCACACTAGACTGTGTGAGACAGCACAAAACCACACTAGACTGTGTGAGACAGCACAAAACCACACTAGACTGTGTGAGACAGCACAAAACCACACTAGACTGTGTGAGAAAGCACAAAACCACACTAGACTTTGTGAGACAGTACAAAACAACACCAGACTGAGAGAGACAGCACAAAACTACACTAGACTGTGTGAGACAGCACAAAACTACACTAGACTGTGTGACACAGCGCAAAACCGCACTAGACTGTGTGAGACAGCACAAAACTACACTAGACTGTGCGAGACAGCACAAAACCGCACTAGACTGTGTGAGACAGCACAAAACTACACTAGACTGTGTGAGACAGCACAAAACCGCACTAGACTGTGTGAGACAGCACAAAACTACACTAGACTGTGTGAGACAGCACAAAACCGCACTAGAATGTGTGAGACAGCACAAAACTACACTAGACTGTGTGAGACAACACAAAACCACACTAGACTGTGTGAGACAGCACAAAACCACACTAGACTGTGTGTGACAGTTCATACCTACACTAGTCTGTGTGAGACAGCACAGAACAACACTAGACTGTGTGAGACAGCACAAAACCACACCAGACTGTGTGCGACAGCACAAAACTACACCAGACTGTGTGAGACAGCACAAAAGAACACCAGACTGTGTGAGACAACACACAACTACACCAGACTGTGCGAGACAGCACAAAACCACACTAGACTGTGTGCGACAGCACAAAACCACACTAGACTGTGTGAGACAGCACAAAACCACACTAGACTGTGTGAGACAGCGCAAAACAACACTAGACTGTGTGAGACTGCACAAAACCACACTAGACTGTATGAGACAACATAAAACCACACAAGACTGTGTGTGAAAACACAAAACCACACTAGACTGTGTGAGACAGCACAAAACCACACTAGACTGTGTGTGAAAACACAAAACCACACTAGACTGTGTGAGACAGCACAAAACCACACTAGACTGTGTGAGACAGCACAAAACCACACTAGACTGTGTGAGACAGCACAAAACCACACTAGACTGTGTGAGAAAGCACAAAACCACACTAGACTTTGTGAGACAGTACAAAACAACACCAGATTGAGAGAGACAGCACAAAACTACACTAGACTGTGTGAGACAGCACAAAACTACACTAGACTGTGTGACACAGCGCAAAACCGCACTAGACTGTGTGAGACAGCACAAAACTACACTAGACTGTGCGAGACAGCACAAAACCGCACTAGACTGTGTGAGACAGCACAAAACTACACTAGACTGTGTGAGACAGCACAAAACCGCACTAGACTGTGTGAGACAGCACAAAACTACACTAGACTGTGTGAGACAGCACAAAACCGCACTAGAATGTGTGAGACAGCACAGAACTACACTAGACTGTGTGAGACAACACAAAACCACACTAGACTGTGTGAGACAGCACAAAACCACACTAGACTGTGTGTGACAGTACATACCTACACTAGTCTGTGTGAGACAGCACAGAACCAAACTAGACTGTGTGAGACAGCACAAAACCACACCAGACTGTGTGAGACTGCACAAAACCACACTAGACTGTGTGAGACAGCACAAAATTACACTAGACTGTGTGAGACAGCACAAAACTACACTAGACTGTGTGAGACAGAACAAAACTACACTAGACTGTGTGAGACAGAACAAAACAACACTAGACTGTGTGAGACAGGACAAAACCACACCAGACTGTGTGATACAGTACAAAACTACACTAGACTGTGCGAGACAATACAAATCCACACAAGACTGTGTGAGTCAGCACAAAACCACACTGGACTGTGTGAGACAGCACAACACCACACTAGACTGTGAGCGACTGCACAAAACCACACTAGACTGTGTGAGACAGCACAAAACCACACTAGACTGCGTGAGACAGCACAAAACCACAATAGACTGTGTGCGACTGCACAAAACCACTCTAGACTGTGTGAGACAGCACAAAACCACACTAGACTGTGTGAGCCAGCACAAAACCACACTAGACTGTGTGAGACAGCACAAAACCACACTAGACTGTGTGAGACTGCACAAAACCACACAAGACTGTGTGAGACAGCACAAAACCACACTAGACTGTGTGAGACAGCACAAAACCACACTAGACTGTGTGAGACAACACACAACTACACCAGACTGTGCGAGACAGCACAAAACCACACTAGACTGTGTGCGACAACACACAACTACACCAGACTGTGCGAGACAGCACAAAACCACACCAGACTGTGTGAGACAACACACAACTACACCAGACTGTGCGAGACAGCACAAAACCACACTAGACTGTGTGCGACAGCACAAAACCACACTAGACTGTGTGAGACAGCACAAAACCACACTAGACTGTGTGAGACAGCGCAAAACAACACTAGACTGTGTGAGACTGCACAAAACCACACTAGACTGTATGAGACAACATAAAACCACACAAGACTGTGTGAGACAGCACAAAACCACACTAGACTGTGTGAGACAGCGCGAAACCACACTAGACTGTGTGTGAAAACACAAAACCACACTAGACTGTGTGAGACAGCACAAAACCACACTAGACTGTGTGTGAAAACACAAAACCACACTAGACTGTGTGAGACAGCACAAAACCACACTAGACTGTGTGAGACAGCACAAAACCACACTAGACTGTGTGAGACAGCACAAAACCACACTAGACTGTGTGAGAAAGCACAAAACCACACTAGACTTTGTGAGACAGTACAAAACAACACCAGACTGAGAGAGACAGCACAAAACTACACTAGACTGTGTGAGACAGCACAAAACTACACTAGACTGTGTGACACAGCGCAAAACCGCACTAGACTGTGTGAGACAGCACAAAACTACACTAGACTGTGCGAGACAGCACAAAACCGCACTAGACTGTGTGAGACAGCACAAAACTACACTAGACTGTGTGAGACAGCACAAAACCGCACTAGACTGTGTGAGACAGCACAAAACTACACTAGACTGTGTGAGACAGCACAAAACCGCACTAGAATGTGTGAGACAGCACAAAACTACACTAGACTGTGTGAGACAACACAAAACCACACTAGACTGTGTGAGACAGCACAAAACCACACTAGACTGTGTGTGACAGTTCATACCTACACTAGTCTGTGTGAGACAGCACAGAACAACACTAGACTGTGTGAGACAGCACAAAACCACACCAGACTGTGTGCGACAGCACAAAACTACACCAGACTGTGTGAGACAGCACAAAAGAACACCAGACTGTGTGAGACAACACACAACTACACCAGACTGTGCGAGACAGCACAAAACCACACTAGACTGTGTGCGACAGCACAAAACCACACTAGACTGTGTGAGACAGCACAAAACCACACTAGACTGTGTGAGACAGCGCAAAACAACACTAGACTGTGTGAGACTGCACAAAACCACACTAGACTGTATGAGACAACATAAAACCACACAAGACTGTGTGTGAAAACACAAAACCACACTAGACTGTGTGAGACAGCACAAAACCACACTAGACTGTGTGTGAAAACACAAAACCACACTAGACTGTGTGAGACAGCACAAAACCACACTAGACTGTGTGAGACAGCACAAAACCACACTAGACTGTGTGAGACAGCACAAAACCACACTAGACTGTGTGAGAAAGCACAAAACCACACTAGACTTTGTGAGACAGTACAAAACAACACCAGATTGAGAGAGACAGCACAAAACTACACTAGACTGTGTGAGACAGCACAAAACTACACTAGACTGTGTGACACAGCGCAAAACCGCACTAGACTGTGTGAGACAGCACAAAACTACACTAGACTGTGCGAGACAGCACAAAACCGCACTAGACTGTGTGAGACAGCACAAAACTACACTAGACTGTGTGAGACAGCACAAAACCGCACTAGACTGTGTGAGACAGCACAAAACTACACTAGACTGTGTGAGACAGCACAAAACCGCACTAGAATGTGTGAGACAGCACAGAACTACACTAGACTGTGTGAGACAACACAAAACCACACTAGACTGTGTGAGACAGCACAAAACCACACTAGACTGTGTGTGACAGTACATACCTACACTAGTCTCTGTGAGACAGCACAGAACCAAACTAGACTGTGTGAGACAGCACAAAACCACACCAGACTGTGTGAGACTGCACAAAACCACACTAGACTGTGTGAGACAGCACAAAATTACACTAGACTGTGTGAGACAGCACAAAACTACACTAGACTGTGTGAGACAGAACAAAACTACACTAGACTGTGTGAGACAGAACAAAACAACACTAGACTGTGTGAGACAGGACAAAACCACACCAGACTGTGTGATACAGTACAAAACTACACTAGACTGTGCGAGACAATACAAATCCACACAAGACTGTGTGAGTCAGCACAAAACCACACTGGACTGTGTGAGACAGCACAACACCACACTAGACTGTGAGCGACTGCACAAAACCACACTAGACTGTGTGAGACAGCACAAAACCACACTAGACTGCGTGAGACAGCACAAAACCACACTAGACTGTGTGCGACTGCACAAAACCACTCTAGACTGTGTGAGACAGCACAAAACCACACTAGACTGTGTGAGCCAGCACAAAACCACACTAGACTGTGTGAGACAGCACAAAACCACACTAGACTGTGTGAGACTGCACAAAACCACACAAGACTGTGTGAGACAGCACAAAACCACACTAGACTGTGTGAGACAGCACAAAACCACACTAGACTGTGTGAGACAGCGCAAAACCACACTAGACTGTGTGAGACAGCACAAAACCACACTAGACTGTATGAGACAACATAAAACCACACTAGACTGTGTGTGACAGTACATACCTACACTAGTCTGTGTGAGACAGCACAGAACCAAACTAGACTGTGTGAGACAGCACACAACCACACCAGACTGTGTGAGACTGCACAAAACCACACTAGACTGTGTGAGACAGCACAAAACTACACTAGACTGCGTGAGACAGCACAAAACTACACTAGACTGTGTGAGACAGAACAAAACTACACTAGACTGTGTGAGACAGAACAAAACAACACTAGACTGTGTGAGACAGGACAAAACCACACCAGACTGTGTGATACAGTACAAAACTACACTAGACTGTGCGAGACAATACAAATCCACACAAGACTGTGTGAGTCAGCACAAAACCACACTGGACTGTGTGAGACAGCACAACACCACACTAGACTGTGAGCGACTGCACAAAACCACACTAGACTGTGTGAGACAGCACAAAACCACCCTAGACTGTGTGAGACAGCACAAAACCACACTAGACTGTGTGAGACAGCACAAAACCACACTAGACTGTGTGAGCCAGCACAAAACCACACTAGACTGTGTGAGACAGCACAAAACCACACTAGACTGTGTGAGACTGCACAAAACAACACAAGACTGTGTGAGACAGCACAAAACCACACTAGACTGTGTGAGACAGCACAAAACCACACTAGACTGTGTGAGACAGCGCAAAACCACACTAGACTGTGTGAGACAGCACAAAACCACACTAGACTGTATGAGACAACATAAAACCACACAAGACTGTGTGAGACAGCACAAAACCACACTAGACTGTGTGAGACAGCGCAAAACCACACTAGACTGTGTGTGAAAACACAAAACCACACTAGACTGTGTGAGACAGCACAAAACCACACTAGACTGTGTGTGAAAACACAAAACCACACTAGACTGTGTGAGACAGCACAAAACCACACTAGACTGTGTGAGACAGCTCAAAACTACACTGGACTGTGTGAGACAGCAGGAAACTACACCAGACTGTGTGAGACAGCACAAAACCACACTAGACTGTGTGAGACAACACAAAACTACACCAGACAGTGTGAGACAGCACAAAACAACACCAGACTGTGTGAGACAACACACAACTACACCAGACTGTGCGAGACAGCACAAAACCACACTAGACTGTGTGCGATAGCACAAACCTACACTGGACTGTGTGATACAGCACAAAACTACACTAGACTGTGTGCGACCACACAGAACCACACTAGACTGTGTGAGACAGCAGAAAACTAACCTAGACTGTGTGAGACAACACGAAACCACACTAGACTGTGTGAGACAGCACAAAACCACACTAGACTGTGTGAGACAGCACAAAACCACACTAGACTGTGTGAGACAGCACAAAACCACACAAGACTGTGTGAGACAGCACAAAACCACACTAGACTGTGTGAGACAGCACAAAACCAGACTAGACTGTGTGAGACTGCACAAAACCACACCAGACTGTGTGCGACAGCACAAAACTACACCAGACTGTGTGAGACAGCACAAAAGAACACCAGACTGTGTGAGACAGCACAAAACCACACTAGACTGTGTGCGACAGCACAAAACCACACTAGACTGTGTGAGACAGCACAAAACCACACTAGACTGTGTGAGACAGCGCAAAACAACACTAGACTGTGTGAGACTGCACAAAACCACACTAGACTGTATGAGACAACATAAAACCACACAAGACTGTGTGAGACAGCACAAAACCACACTAGACTGTGTGAGACAGCGCGAAACCACACTAGACTGTGTGTGAAAACACAAAACCACACTAGACTGTGTGAGACAGCACAAAACCACACTAGACTGTGTGTGAAAACACAAAACCACACTAGACTGTGTGAGACAGCACAAAACCACACTAGACTGTGTGAGACAGCACAAAACCACACTAGACTGTGTGAGACAGCACAAAACCACACTAGACTGTGTGAGAAAGCACAAAACCACACTAGACTTTGTGAGACAGTACAAAACAACACCAGACTGAGAGAGACAGCACAAAACTACACTAGACTGTGTGAGACAGCACAAAACTACACTAGACTGTGTGACACAGCGCAAAACCGCACTAGACTGTGTGAGACAGCACAAAACTACACTAGACTGTGCGAGATAGCACAAAACCGCACTAGACTGTGTGAGACAGCACAAAACTACACTAGACTGTGTGAGACAGCACAAAACCGCACTAGACTGTGTGAGACAGCACAAAACTACACTAGACTGTGTGAGACAGCACAAAACCGCACTAGAATGTGTGAGACAGCACAAAACTACACTAGACTGTGTGAGACAACACAAAACCACACTAGACTGTGTGAGACAGCACAAAACCACACTAGACTGTGTGTGACAGTTCATACCTACACTAGTCTGTGTGAGACAGCACAGAACAACACTAGACTGTGTGAGACAGCACAAAACCACACCAGACTGTGTGCGACAGCACAAAACTACACCAGACTGTGTGAGACAGCACAAAAGAACACCAGACTGTGTGAGACAACACACAACTACACCAGACTGTGCGAGACAGCACAAAACCACACTAGACTGTGTGCGACAGCACAAAACCACACTAGACTGTGTGAGACAGCACAAAACCACACTAGACTGTGTGAGACAGCGCAAAACAACACTAGACTGTGTGAGACTGCACAAAACCACACTAGACTGTATGAGACAACATAAAACCACACAAGACTGTGTGTGAAAACACAAAACCACACTAGACTGTGTGAGACAGCACAAAACCACACTAGACTGTGTGTGAAAACACAAAACCACACTAGACTGTGTGAGACAGCACAAAACCACACTAGACTGTGTGAGACAGCACAAAACCACACTAGACTGTGTGAGACAGCACAAAACCACACTAGACTGTGTGAGAAAGCACAAAACCACACTAGACTTTGTGAGACAGTACAAAACAACACCAGATTGAGAGAGACAGCACAAAACTACACTAGACTGTGTGAGACAGCACAAAACTACACTAGACTGTGTGACACAGCGCAAAACCGCACTAGACTGTGTGAGACAGCACAAAACTACACTAGACTGTGCGAGACAGCACAAAACCGCACTAGACTGTGTGAGACAGCACAAAACTACACTAGACTGTGTGAGACAGCGCAAAACAGCACTAGACTGTGTGAGACAGCACAAAACTACACTAGACTGTGTGAGACAGCACAAAACCGCACTAGAATGTGTGAGACAGCACAAAACCACACTAGACTGTGTGAGACAACACAAAACCACACTAGACTGTGTGAGACAGCACAAAACCACACTAGACTGTGTGTGACAGTACATACCTACACTAGTCTGTGTGAGACAGCACAGAACCACACTAGACTGTGTGAGACAGCACAAAACCACACCAGACTGTGTGAGACTGCACAAAACCACACTAGACTGTGTGAGACAGCACAAAACTACACTAGACTGTGTGAGACAGCACAAAACTACACTAGACTGTGTGAGACAGAACAAAACTACACTAGACTGTGTGAGACAGAACAAAACAACACTAGACTGTGTGAGACAGGACAAAACCACACCAGACTGTGTGATACAGCACAAAACTACACTAGACTGTGCGAGACAATACAAATCCACACAAGATTGTGTGAGTCAGCACAAAACCACACTGGACTGTGTGAGACAGCACAAAACCACACTCGACTCTGTGCGACTGCACAAAACCACACTAGACTGTGTGAGACAGCACAAAACCACACTAGACTGTGTGAGTCAGCAGAAAACCACACTAGACTGTGTGAGACAGCACAAAACCACACTAGACTGTGTGCGACTGCACAAAACCACACTAGACTGTGTGAGACAGCACAAAACCACACTAGACTGCGTGAGACAGCACAAAACCACACTAGACTGTGTGCGACTGCACAAAACCACTCTAGACTGTGTGAGACAGCACAAAACCACACTAGACTGTGTGAGCCAGCACAGAACCACACTAGACTGTGTGAGACAGCACAAAACCACACTAGACTGTGTGAGACTGCACAAAACCACAGAAGACTGTGTGAGACAGCACAAAACCGCACTAGACTGTGTGAGACAGCACAAAACTACACTAGACTGTGTGAGACAGCACAAAACCGCACTAGAATGTGTGAGACAGCACAAAACTACACTAGACTGTGTGAGACAACACAAAACCACACTAGACTGTGTGAGACAGCACAAAACCACACTAGACTGTGTGAGACAGCACAAAACCACACCAGACTGTGTGAGACTGCACAAAACCACACTAGACTGTGTGAGACAACACAAAACTACACAAGTCTGTGTGAGAGAGCACAAGACCACACTAGACTGTGTGAGACAGCACAAAACTACACTAGACTGTGTGAGACAGCACAAAACTACACTAGACTTTGTGAGACAACACAAAACCACACTAGACTGTGTGAGACAGCACAAAACTACACTAGACTGTGTGAGACAGCGCAAAACCACACTAGACTGTGTGAGACAGCTCAAAACCACACTAGACTGTGTGACACAGCACAAACCCACACTAGACTGTGTGAGACAGCACTAAACTACACTGGACTGTGTGGGACAGCACAAAACCGCAATAGACTGTGTGAGACAGCACAAAACAACACTAGACTGTGTGAGACAGCACAAAACCACACCAGACTGTGTGAGACAGCACAAAACCACACCAGACTGTGTGAGACTGCACACAACCACACTAGACTGTGTGAGACAGCACAAAACTACACTAGACTGTGTGAGACAGCACAAAACTACACTAGACTGTGCGAGACAATACAAATCCACACAAGACTGTGTGAGACAGCACAAAACCACACCAGACTGTGTGAGACAGCACAAAACCACACTAGACTGTGTGAGACAACACAAAACTACACCAGACAGTGTGAGACAGCACAAAACAACACCAGACTGTGTGAGACAACACACAACTACACCAGACTGTGTGATACAGCACAAAACTACACTAGACTGTGTGCGACAACACAGAACCACACTAGACTGTGTGAGACAGCAGAAAACTAACCTAGACTGTGTGAGACAACACGAAACCACACTAGACTGTGTGAGACAGCACAAAACCACACTAGACTGTGTGAGACAGCACAAAACCACAGTAGACTGTGTGAGGCACCACAAAACTACACCAGACTGTGTGAGACAATACAAAACCACACTAGACTGTGTGAGACAGCACAAAACCACACCAGACTGTGTGAGACAGCACAAAACCACAGTAGACTGTGTGAGGCACCACAAAACTACACCAGACTGTGTGAGACAATACAAAACCACACTAGACTGTGTGCGACTGCACAAAACCACACCAGACTGTGTGAGACAGCACAAACCACACAAGACTGTGTGAGACAGCACAAAACCACACTAGACTGTGTGAGACAGCACAAAACCACACTAGACTGTGTGCGACTGCACAAAACCACACCAGACTGTGTGCGACAGCACAAAACTACACCAGACTGTGTGAGACAGCACAAAACAACACCAGACTGTGTGAGACAACACACAACTACACCAGACTGTGCGAGACAGCACAAAACCACACTAGACTGTGTGAGACAGCACAAAACCACACTAGACTGTGTGAGACACCGCAAAACCACACTAGACTGTGTGAGACAGCGCAGAACAACACTAGACTGTATGAGACAACATAAAACCACACAAGACTGTGTGAGACAGCACAAAACCACACTAGACTGTGTGAGACAGCGCGAAACCACACTAGACTGTGTGTGAAAACACAAAACCACACTAGACTGTGTGAGACAGCACAAAACCACACTAGACTGTGTGAGACAGCACAAAACTACACTAGACTGTGTGAGACAACACAAAACCACACTAGACTGTGTGAGACAGCACAAAACCACACTAGACTGTGTGTGACATTTCATACCTACACTAGTCTGTGTGAGACTGCACACAACCACACTAGACTGTGTGAGACAGCACAAAACTACACTAGACTGTGTGAGACAGCACAAAACTACACTAGACTGTGCGAGACAATACAAATCCACACAAGACTGTGTGAGACAGCACAAAACCACACCAGACTGTGTGAGACAGCACAAAACCACACTAGACTGTGTGAGACAACACAAAACTACACCAGACAGTGTGAGACAGCACAAAACAACACCAGACTGTGTGAGACAACACACAACTACACCAGACTGTGTGATACAGCACAAAACTACACTAGACTGTGTGCGACAACACAGAACCACACTAGACTGTGTGAGACAGCAGAAAACTAACCTAGACTGTGTGAGACAACACGAAACCACACTAGACTGTGTGAGACAGCACAAAACCACACTAGACTGTGTGAGACAGCACAAAACCACAGTAGACTGTGTGAGGCACCACAAAACTACACCAGACTGTGTGAGACAATACAAAACCACACTAGACTGTGTGAGACAGCACAAAACCACACCAGACTGTGTGAGACAGCACAAAACCACAGTAGACTGTGTGAGGCACCACAAAACTACACCAGACTGTGTGAGACAATACAAAACCACACTAGACTGTGTGCGACTGCACAAAACCACACCAGACTGTGTGAGACAGCACAAACCACACAAGACTGTGTGAGACAGCACAAAACCACACTAGACTGTGTGAGACAGCACAAAACCACACTAGACTGTGTGCGACTGCACAAAACCACACCAGACTGTGTGCGACAGCACAAAACTACACCAGACTGTGTGAGACAGCACAAAACAACACCAGACTGTGTGAGACAACACACAACTACACCAGACTGTGCGAGACAGCACAAAACCACACTAGACTGTGTGAGACAGCACAAAACCACACTAGACTGTGTGAGACACCGCAAAACCACACTAGACTGTGTGAGACAGCGCAGAACAACACTAGACTGTATGAGACAACATAAAACCACACAAGACTGTGTGAGACAGCACAAAACCACACTAGACTGTGTGAGACAGCGCGAAACCACACTAGACTGTGTGTGAAAACACAAAACCACACTAGACTGTGTGAGACAGCACAAAACCACACTAGACTGTGTGAGACAGCACAAAACCACACTAGACTGTGTGAGACAGCACAAAACCACACTAGACTGTGTGAGAAAGCACAAAACCACACTAGACTTTGTGAGACAGTACAAAACGACACCAGACTGAGAGAGACAGCACAAAACTACACTAGACTGTGTGAGACAGCACAAAACTACACTAGACTGTGTGAGACAGCGCAAAACCGCACTAGACTGTGTGAGACAGCACAAAACCACACTAGACTGTGTGAGTCAGCACAAAACCACACTAGACTGTGTGAGACAGCACAAAACAACACTAGACTGTGTGAGACTGCACAAAACTATACTAGACTGTGTGATACAGCACAAAACTACACTAGACTGTGTGCGACAACACAGAACCACACTAGACTGTGTGAGACAGCAGAAAACTAACCTAGACTGTGTGAGACAACACGAAACCACACTAGACTGTGTGAGACAGCACAAAACCACAGTAGACTGTGTGAGACAGCACAAAACCACACCAGACTGTGTGAGACTGCACAAAACCACACTAGACTGTGTGAGATAGCACAAAACTACACTAGACTGTGTGAGACAGCACAAAACTACACTAGACTGTGTGAGACAGAACAAAACTACACTAGACTGTGTGAGACAGAACAAAACAACACTAGACTGTGTGAGACAGGACAAAACCACACCAGACTGTGTGATACAGCACAAAACTACACTAGACTGTGCGAGACAATACAAATCCACACAAGATTGTGTGAGTCAGCACAAAACCACACTGGACTGTGTGAGACAGCACAAAACCACACTCGACTCTGTGCGACTGCACAAAACCACACTAGACTGTGTGAGACAGCACAAAACCACACTAGACTGTGTGAGTCAGCAGAAAACCACACTAGACTGTGTGAGACAGCACAAAACCACACTAGACTGTGTGCGACTGCACAAAACCACACTAGACTGTGTGAGACAGCACAAAACCACACTAGACTGCGTGAGACAGCACAAAACCACACTAGACTGTGTGCGACTGCACAAAACCACTCTAGACTGTGTGAGACAGCACAAAACCACACTAGACTGTGTGAGCCAGCACAAAACCACACTAGACTGTGTGAGACAGCACAAAACCACACTAGACTGTGTGAGACTGCACAAAACCACAGAAGACTGTGTGAGACAGCACAAAACCGCACTAGACTGTTTGAGACAGCACAAAACTGCACTAGACTGTGTGAGACAGCACATAACCGCACTAGAATGTGTGAGACAGCACAAAACTACACTAGACTGTGTGAGACAACACAAAACCACACTAGACTGTGTGAGACAGCACAAAACCACACTAGACTGTGTGAGACAGCACAAAACCACACCAGACTGTGTGAGACTGCACAAAACCACACTAGACTGTGTGAGACAACACAAAACTACACAAGTCTGTGTGAGAGAGCACAAGACCACACTAGACTGTGTGAGACAGCACAAAACTACACTAGACTGTGTGAGACAGCACAAAACTACACTAGACTTTGTGAGACAACACAAAACCACACTAGACTGTGTGAGACAGCACAAAACTACACTAGACTGTGTGAGACAGCGCAAAACCACACTAGACTGTGTGAGACAGCTCAAAACCACACTAGACTGTGTGACACAGCACAAACCCACACTAGACTGTGTGAGACAGCACTAAACTACACTGGACTGTGTGGGACAGCACAAAACCGCAATAGACTGTGTGAGACAGCACAAAACAACACTAGACTGTGTGAGACAGCACAAAACCACACCAGACTGTGTGAGACAGCACAAAACCACACCAGACTGTGTGAGACTGCACACAACCACACTAGACTGTGTGAGACAGCACAAAACTACACTAGACTGTGTGAGACAGCACAAAACTACACTAGACTGTGCGAGACAATACAAATCCACACAAGACTGTGTGAGACAGCACAAAACCACACCAGACTGTGTGAGACAGCACAAAACCACACTAGACTGTGTGAGACAACACAAAACTACACCAGACAGTGTGAGACAGCACAAAACAACACCAGACTGTGTGAGACAACACACAACTACACCAGACTGTGTGATACAGCACAAAACTACACTAGACTGTGTGCGACAACACAGAACCACACTAGACTGTGTGAGACAGCAGAAAACTAACCTAGACTGTGTGAGACAACACGAAACCACACTAGACTGTGTGAGACAGCACAAAACCACACTAGACTGTGTGAGACAGCACAAAACCACAGTAGACTGTGTGAGGCACCACAAAACTACACCAGACTGTGTGAGACAATACAAAACCACACTAGACTGTGTGAGACAGCACAAAACCACACAAGACTGTGTGAGACAGCACAAAACCACACTAGACTGTGTGAGACAGCACAAAAACACACTAGACTGTGTGCGACTGCACAAAACCACACCAGACTGTGTGAGACAGCACAAACCACACAAGACTGTGTGAGACAGCACAAAACCACACTAGACTGTGTGAGACAGCACAAAACCACACTAGACTGTGTGCGACTGCACAAAACCACACCAGACTGTGTGCGACAGCACAAAACTACACCAGACTGTGTGAGACAGCACAAAACAACACCAGACTGTGTGAGACAACACACAACTACACCAGACTGTGCGAGACAGCACAAAACCACACTAGACTGTGTGAGACAGCACAAAACCACACTAGACTGTGTGAGACACCGCAAAACCACACTAGACTGTGTGAGACAGCGCAGAACAACACTAGACTGTATGAGACAACATAAAACCACACAAGACTGTGTGAGACAGCACAAAACCACACTAGACTGTGTGAGACAGCGCGAAACCACACTAGACTGTGTGTGAAAACACAAAACCACACTAGACTGTGTGAGACAGCACAAAACCACACTAGACTGTGTGAGACAGCACAAAACCACACTAGACTGTGTGAGACAGCACAAAACCACACTAGACTGTGTGAGAAAGCACAAAACCACACTAGACTTTGTGAGACAGTACAAAACGACACCAGACTGAGAGAGACAGCACAAAACTACACTAGACTGTGTGAGACAGCACAAAACTACACTAGACTGTGTGAGACAGCGCAAAACCGCACTAGACTGTGTGAGACAGCACAAAACCACACTAGACTGTGTGAGTCAGCACAAAACCACACTAGACTGTGTGAGACAGCACAAAACAACACTAGACTGTGTGAGACTGCACAAAACTACACTAGACTGTGTGATACAGCACAAAACTACACTAGACTGTGTGCGACAACACAGAACCACACTAGACTGTGTGAGACAGCAGAAAACTAACCTAGACTGTGTGAGACAACACGAAACCACACTAGACTGTGTGAGACAGCACAAAACCACAGTAGACTGTGTGAGGCACCACAAAACTACACCAGACTGTTTGAGACAATACAAAACCACACTAGACTGTGTGAGACAGCACAAAACCACACAAGACTGTGTGAGACAGCACAAAACCACACTAGACTGTGTGAGACAGCACAAAACCACACTAGACTGTGTGCGACTGCACAAAACCACACCAGACTGTGTGCGACAGCACAAAACTACACCAGACTGTGTGAGACAGCACAAAACAACACCAGACTGTGTGAGACAACACACAACTACACCAGACTGTGCGAGACAGCACAAAACCACACTAGACTGTGTGCGACAGCACAAAACCACACTAGACTGTGTGAGACAGCACAAAACCACACTAGACTGTGTGAGACAGCACAAAACCACACTAGACTGTGTGAGACAGCGCAAAACAACAGTAGACTGTGTGAGACAGCACAGAACCACACTAGACTGTATGAGACAACATAAAACCACACAAGACTGTGTGAGACAGCACAAAACCACACTAGACTGTGTGAGACAGCGCGAAACCACACTAGACTGTGTGTGAAAACACAAAACCACACTAAACTGTGTGAGACAGCACAAAACCACACTAGACTGTGTGTGAAAACACAAAACCACACTAGACTGTGTGAGACAGCACAAAACCACACTAGACTGTGTGAGACAGCACAAAACCACACTAGACTGTGTGAGACAGCACAAAACCACACTAGACTGTGTGAGAAAGCACAAAACCACACTAGACTTTGTGAGACAGTACAAAACGACAGCAGACTGAGAGAGACAGCACAAAACTACACTAGACTGTGTGAGACAGCACAAAACTACACTAGACTGTGTGAGACAGCGCAAAACCGCACTAGACTGTGTGAGACAGCACAAAACTACACTAGACTGTGCGAGACAGCACAAAACCGCACTAGACTGTGTGAGACAGCACAAAACTACACTAGACTGTGTGAGACAGCACAAAACCGCACTAGACTGTGTGAGACAGCACAAAACTACACTAGACTGTGTGAGACAGCACAAAACCGCACTAGAATGTGTGAGACAGCACAAAACTACACTAGACTGTGTGAGACAACACAAAACCACACTAGACTGTGTGAGACAGCACAAAACCACACTAGACTGTGTGAGACAGCACAAAACCACACTAGACTGTGCGAGAAAGCACAAAACCACACTAGACTTTGTGAGACAGTACAAAACAACACCAGACTGAGAGAGACAGCACAAAACTACACTAGACTGTGTGAGACAGCACAAAACTACACTAGACTGTGTGACACAGCGCAAAACCGCACTAGACTGTGTGAGACAGCACAAAACTACACTAGACTTTGCGAGACAGCACAAAACCGCACTAGACTGTGTGAGACAGCACAAAACTACACTAGACTGTGTGAGACAGCACAAAACCGCACTAGACTGTGTGAGACAGCACAAAACTACACTAGACTGTGTGAGACAGCACAAAACCGCACTAGAATGTGTGAGACAGCACAAAACTACACTAGACTGTGTGAGACAACACAAAACCACACTAGACTGTGTGAGACAGCACAAAACCACACTAGACTGTGGGTGACATTTCATACCTACACTAGTCTGTGTGAGACAGCACAGAACAACACTAGACTGTGTGAGACAGCACAAAACCACACCAGACTGTGTGCGACAGCACAAAACTACACCAGACTGTGTGAGACAGCACAAAAGAACACCAGACTGTGTGAGACAACACACAACTACACCAGACTGTGCGAGACAGCACAAAACCACACTAGACTGTGTGCGACAGCACAAAACCACACTAGACTGTGTGAGACAGCACAAAACCACACTAGACTGTGTGAGACAGCGCAAAACAACACTAGACTGTGTGAGACTGCACAAAACCACACTAGACTGTATGAGACAACATAAAACCACACAAGACTGTGTGAGACAGCACAAAACCACACTAGACTGTGTGAGACAGCGCGAAACCACACTAGACTGTGTGTGAAAACACAAAACCACACTAGACTGTGTGAGACAGCACAAAACCACACTAGACTGTGTGTGAAAACACAAAACCACACTAGACTGTGTGAGACAGCACAAAACCACACTAGACTGTGTGAGACAGCACAAAACCACACTAGACTGTGTGAGACAGCACAAAACCACACTAGACTGTGTGAGAAAGCACAAAACCACACTAGACTTTGTGAGACAGTACAAAACAACACCAGACTGAGAGAGACAGCACAAAACTACACTAGACTGTGTGAGACAACACAAAACCACACTAGACTGTGTGAGACAGCACAAAACCACACTAGACTGTGTGTGACAGTACATACCTACACTAGTCTGTGTGAGACAGCACAGAACCACACTAGACTGTGTGAGACAGCACAAAACCACACCAGACTGTGTGAGACTGCACAAAACCACACTAGACTGTGTGAGACAGCACAAAACTACACTAGACTGTGTGAGA
Source organism: Hypanus sabinus (assembly GCF_030144855.1). Taxonomy (NCBI): domain Eukaryota; kingdom Metazoa; phylum Chordata; class Chondrichthyes; order Myliobatiformes; family Dasyatidae; genus Hypanus; species Hypanus sabinus. Next base: position 99,729 of record NW_026781495.1, on the reverse strand, counting down.
CAGCACAAAACTACACTAGACTGTGTGAGACAGAACAAAACTACACTAGACTGTGTGAGACAGAACAAAACAACACTAGACTGTGTGAGACAGGACAAAACCACACCAGACTGTGTGATACAGCACAAAACTACACTAGACTGTGCGAGACAATACAAATCCACACAAGACTGTGTGAGTCAGCACAAAACCACACTGGACTGTGTGAGACAGCACAAAACCACACTCGACTGTGTGCGACTGCACAAAACCACACTAGACTGTGTGAGACAGCACAAAACCACACTAGACTGTGTGAGTCAGCAGAAAACCACACTAGACTGTGTGAGACAGCACAAAACCACACTAGACTGTGTGCGACTGCACAAAACCACACTAGACTGTGTGAGACAGCACAAAACCACACTAGACTGTGTGAGCCAGCACAAAACCACACTAGACTGTGTGAGACAGCACAAAACAACACTAGACTGTGTGAGACAGCACAAAACCACACCAGACTGTGTGAGACAGCACAAAACCACACCAGACTGTGTGAGACTGCACACAACCACACTAGACTGTGTGAGACAGCACAAAACTACACTAGACTGTGTGAGACAGCACAAAACTACACTAGACTGTGCGAGACAATACAAATCCACACAAGACTGTGTGAGACAGCACAAAACCACACCAGACTGTGTGAGACAGCACAAAACCACACTAGACTGTGTGAGACAACACAAAACTACACCAGACAGTGTGAGACAGCACAAAACAACACCAGACTGTGTGAGACAACACACAACTACACCAGACTGTGTGATACAGCACAAAACTACACTAGACTGTGTGCGACAACACAGAACCACACTAGACTGTGTGAGACAGCAGAAAACTAACCTAGACTGTGTGAGACAACACGAAACCACACTAGACTGTGTGAGACAGCACAAAACCACACTAGACTGTGTGAGACAGCACAAAACCACAGTAGACTGTGTGAGGCACCACAAAACTACACCAGACTGTGTGAGACAATACAAAACCACACTAGACTGTGTGAGACAGCACAAAACCACACAAGACTGTGTGAGACAGCACAAAACCACACTAGACTGTGTGAGACAGCACAAAACCACACTAGACTGTGTGCGACTGCACAAAACCACACCAGACTGTGTGCGACAGCACAAAACTACACCAGACTGTGTGAGACAGCACAAAACAACACCAGACTGTGTGAGACAACACACAACTACACCAGACTGTGCGAGACAGCACAAAACCACACTAGACTGTGTGAGACAGCACAAAACCACACTAGACTGTGTGAGACACCGCAAAACCACACTAGACTGTGTGAGACAGCGCAGAACAACACTAGACTGTATGAGACAACATAAAACCACACAAGACTGTGTGAGACAGCACAAAACCACACTAGACTGTGTGAGACAGCGCGAAACCACACTAGACTGTGTGTGAAAACACAAAACCACACTAGACTGTGTGAGACAGCACAAAACCACACTAGACTGTGTGAGACAGCACAAAACCACACTAGACTGTGTGAGACAGCACAAAACCACACTAGACTGTGTGAGAAAGCACAAAACCACACTAGACTTTGTGAGACATTACAAAACGACACCAGACTGAGAGAGACAGCACAAAACTACACTAGACTGTGTGAGACAGCACAAAACTACACTAGACTGTGTGAGACAGCGCAAAACCGCACTAGACTGTGTGAGACAGCACAAAACCACACTAGACTGTGTGAGTCAGCACAAAACCACACTAGACTGTGTGAGACAGCACAAAACAACACTAGACTGTGTGAGACTGCACAAAACTACACTAGACTGTGTGATACAGCACAAAACTACACTAGACTGTGTGCGACAACACAGAACCACACTAGACTGTGTGAGACAGCAGAAAACTAACCTAGACTGTGTGAGACAACACGAAACCACACTAGACTGTGTGAGACAGCACAAAACCACAGTAGACTGTGTGAGGCACCACAAAACTACACCAGACTGTTTGAGACAATACAAAACCACACTAGACTGTGTGAGACAGCACAAAACCACACAAGACTGTGTGAGACAGCACAAAACCACACTAGACTGTGTGAGACAGCACAAAACCACACTAGACTGTGTGCGACTGCACAAAACCACACCAGACTGTGTGCGACAGCACAAAACTACACCAGACTGTGTGAGACAGCACAAAACAACACCAGACTGTGTGAGACAACACACAACTACACCAGACTGTGCGAGACAGCACAAAACCACACTAGACTGTGTGCGACAGCACAAAACCACACTAGACTGTGTGAGACAGCACAAAACCACACTAGACTGTGTGAGACAGCACAAAACCACACTAGACTGTGTGAGACAGCGCAAAACAACAGTAGACTGTGTGAGACAGCACAGAACCACACTAGACTGTATGAGACAACATAAAACCACACAAGACTGTGTGAGACAGCACAAAACCACACTAGACTGTGTGAGACAGCGCGAAACCACACTAGACTGTGTGTGAAAACACAAAACCACACTAAACTGTGTGAGACAGCACAAAACCACACTAGACTGTGTGTGAAAACACAAAACCACACTAGACTGTGTGAGACAGCACAAAACCACACTAGACTGTGTGAGACAGCACAAAACCACACTAGACTGTGTGAGACAGCACAAAACCACACTAGACTGTGTGAGAAAGCACAAAACCACACTAGACTTTGTGAGACAGTACAAAACGACACCAGACTGAGAGAGACAGCACAAAACTACACTAGACTGTGTGAGACAGCACAAAACTACACTAGACTGTGTGAGACAGCGCAAAACCGCACTAGACTGTGTGAGACAGCACAAAACTACACTAGACTGTGCGAGACAGCACAAAACCGCACTAGACTGTGTGAGACAGCACAAAACTACACTAGACTGTGTGAGACAGCACAAAACCGCACTAGACTGTGTGAGACAGCACAAAACTACACTAGACTGTGTGAGACAGCACAAAACCGCACTAGAATGTGTGAGACAGCACAAAACTACACTAGACTGTGTGAGACAACACAAAACCACACTAGACTGTGTGAGACAGCACGAAACCACACTAGACTGTGTGTGACAGTACATACCTACACTAGTCTGTGTGAGACAGCACAGAACCACACTAGACTGTGTGAGACAGCACAAATCCACACCAGACTGTGTGAGACTGCACAAAACCACACTAGACTGTGTGAGACAGCACAAAACTACACTAGACTGTGTGAGACAGCACAAAACTACACTAGACTGTGTGAGACAGAACAAAACTACACTAGACTGTGTGAGACAGAACAAAACAACACTAGACTGTGTGAGACAGGACAAAACCACACCAGACTGTGTGATACAGCACAAAACTACACTAGACTGTGCGAGACAATACAAATCCACACAAGAGTGTGTGAGTCAGCACAAAACCACACTGGACTGTGTGAGACAGCACAAAACCACACTCGACTGTGTGCGACTACACAAAACCACACTAGACTGTGTGAGACAGCACAAAACCACACTAGACTGTGTGAGTCAGCACAAAACCACACTAGACTGTGTGAGACAGCACAAAACCACACTAGACTGTGTGCGACTGCACAAAACCACACTAGACTGTGTGAGACAGCACAAAACCACACTAGACTGTGTGAGCCAGCACAAAACCACACTAGACTGTGTGCGACAGCACAAAACAACACTAGACTGTGTGAGACTGCACAAAACCACACCAGACTGTGTGAGACAGCACAAAACCACACCGGACTGTGTGAGACTGCACACAACCACACTAGACTGTGTGAGACAGCACAAAACTACACTAGACTGTGTGAGACAGCACAAAACTACACTAGACTGTGTGAGACAGAACAAAACTACACTAGACTGTGTGAGACAGAACAAAACAACACTAGACTGTGTGAGACAGGACAAAACCACACCAGACTGTGTGATACAGCACAAAACTACACTAGACTGTGCGAGACAATACAAATCCACACAAGACTGTGTGAGTCAGCACAAAACCACACTGGACTGTGTGAGACAGCACAAAACCACACTAGACTGTGTGCGACTGCACAAAACCACACTAGACTGTGTGAGACAGCACAAAACCACACTAGACTGTGTGCGTCAGCACAAAACCACACTAGACTGTGTGAGACAGCACAAAACCACACTAGACTGTGTGCGACTGCACAAAACCACACTAGACTGTGTGAGACAGCACAAAACCACACTAGACTGTGTGAGCCAGCACAAAACCACACTAGACTGTGTGAGACAGCACAAAACAACACTAGACTGTGTGAGACTGCACAAAACCACACTAGACTGTGTGAGACAGCACAAAACCACACTAGACTGTGTGAGACAGCACAAAACCACACTAGACTGTGTGAGACAGCGCAAAACCACACTAGACTGTGTGAGACAGCACAAAACCACACTAGACTGTATGAGACAACATAAAACCACACACGACTGTGTGAGACAGCACAAAACCACACTACACTGTGTGAGACAGCGCAAAACCACACTAGACTGTGTGTGAAAACACAAAACCACACTAGACTGTGTGAGACAGCACAAACCCACACTAGACTGTGTGTGAAAACACAAAACCACACTAGACTGTGTGAGACAGCACAAAACCACACTAGACTGTGTGAGACAGCACAAAACTACACTGGACTGTGTGAGACAGCAGGAAACTACACCAGACTGTGTGAGACAGCACAAAACCACACTAGACTGTGTGAGACAACACAAAACTACACCAGACAGTGTGAGACAGCACAAAACAACACCAGACTGTGTGAGACAACACACAACTACACCAGACTGTGCGAGACAGCACAAAACCACACTAAACTGTGTGCGATAGCACAAAGCTACACTAGACTGTGTGATACAGCACAAAACTACACTAGACTGTGCGAGACAATACAAATCCACACTAGACTGTGTGAGACAGCACAAGACTACACTAGACTGTGTGAGACAAAACAAAACTACACTAGACTGTGTGAGACAGAACAAAACTACACTAGACTGTGTGAGACAGAACAAAACAACACTAGACTGTGTGAGACAGGACAAAACCACACCAGACTGTGTGATACAGCACAAAACTACACTAGACTGTGCGAGACAATACAACTCCACACTAGACTGTGTGAGACAGCGCAAAACCACACTAGACTGTGTGAGACAATACAAAACCACACCAGACTGTGTGAGGCAGCACAAAACCACACAAGACTGTGTGAGACAGCACAAAACCACACTAGAAAGTGTGAGACAGCACAAAACCACACTAGACTGTGTGAGACTGCACAAAACCACACTAGACTGTGTGAGACATCACAAAACCACAATAGACAGTGTGAGCCAGCACAAAACCACACTAGACTGTGCGAGACAGGACAAAACTACACTAGACTGTGTGAGACAGCAGAAAACTAACCTAGACTGTGTGAGACAACACGAAACCACACTAGACTGTGTGAGACAGCACAAAACCACACTAGACTGTGTGAGACAGCACAAAACCACACTAGACTGTGTGAGACACCACAAAACTACACCAGACTGTGTGAGACAATACAAAACCACACTAGACTGTGTGAGACAGCACAAAACCACACAAGACTGTGTGAGACAGCACAAAACCACACTAGACTGTGTGAGACAGCACAAAACCACACTAGACTGTGTGAGACTGCACAAAACCACACCAGACTGTGTGAGACAGCATCAATCTACACTAGACTGTGTGGGACGGCACAAAACCACACTAGACAGTGGGAGACAGCAGGAAACTACACCAAACTGTGTGAGACAGCACAAAACCACACTAGACTGTGTGCGATAGCACAAAGCTACACTAGACTGTGTGATACAGCACAAAACTACACTAGACTGTGCGAGACAATACAAAACCACACTAGACTGTGTGAGACAACACAAAACCACACTAGACTGTGTGAGACAATACAAAACCACACCAGACTGTGTGAGTCAGCACAAAACCACACTAGACTGTGTGAGACAGCACAAAACCACACTAGACTGTGTGCGATTGCACAAAACCACACTTGTCTGTGTGAGACAGCACAAAACTACACTAGACTGTGTGAGACAATACAAAACCACACTAGACTGTGTGAGACAGCACAAAACCACACTAGACTGTGTGAGACAATACAAAACCACACCAGACTGTGTGAGTCAGCACAAAACCACACTAGACTGTGTGAGACAGCACAAAACCACACTAGACTGTGTGAGACAATACAAAACCACACTAGACTGTGTGAGACAGCACAGAACCACACTAGACTGTGTGAGCCAGCACAGAACCACACTAGACTGTGTGAGACAGCACAAAACCACACTAGACTGTGTGAGACTGCACAAAACCACACTAGACTGTGTGAGACAGCACAAAACCACACTAGACTGTGTGAGCCAGCACAAAACCACACTAGACTGTGTGAGACAGCACAAAACAACACTAGACTGTGTGAGACTGCACAAAACCACACCAGACTGTGTGAGACAGCACAAAACCACACCAGACTGTGTGAGACTGCACAAAACTACACTAGACTGTGTGAGACAGCACAAAACCACACTAGACTGTGTGTGAAAACACAAAACCACACTAGACTGTGTGAGACAGCACAAAACCACACTAGACTGTGTGTGAAAACACAAAACCACACTAGACTGTGTGAGACAGCACAAAACCACACTAGACTGTGTGAGACAGCACTAAACTACACTGGACTGTGTGGGACAGCACAAAACCACACTAGACTGTGTGAGACGGCAGGAAACTTCACCAGACTCTGTGAGACAGCACAAAACTACACTAGACTGTGTGAGACAGCACAAAACTACACCAGACTGTGTGAGACAGCACAAAACTACACCAGACTGTGAGAGACAATACAAAACCAAACTAGACTGTGTGAGACAGCACAAAACAACACCAGACTGTGTGAGACAACACACCACTACACCAGACTGTGCGAGACAGCACAAACCCACACTAGACTGTGTGAGACAGCACTAAACTACACTGGACTGTGTGGGACAGCACAAAACCACACTAGACTGTGTGAGACGGCAGGAAACTACACCAGACTGTGAGAGACAATACAAAACCACACTAGACTGTGTGAGACAACACAAGACTACACTAGACTGTGTGACATAGCACAAGACTACACTAGACTGTGTGAGACAACGCAAAACCACACTAGACTGTGTGAGACAGCACAAAACCACACTAGACTGTGTGAGACAGCACAAAACCACACTAGACTGTGTGAGACAGCACAAAACTACACCAGACTCTGTGAGACAGCACAAAACTACACCAGACTGTGTGAGACAGCACAAAACTACACCAGACTCTGTGAGACAGCACAAAACTACACTAGAGTGTGTGAGACAGCACAAGGCTACACTAGACTGTGTGAGACAGCACAAAACCACACTAGACTGTGTGAGACAACACAAGACTACACTAGACTGTGTGACATAGCACAAGACTACACTAGACTGTGTGAGACAACACAAAACTACACCAGACTCTGTGAGACAGCACAAAACTACACTAGAGTGTGTGAGACAGCACAAGGCTACACTAGACTGTGTGAGACAGCACAAAACCACATTTGACTGTGTGAGACAGCACAAAACTACACCAGACTGTGAGAGACAGCACAAAACTACACTAGACTGTGAGAGACAGCACAAAACTACACTAGACTGTGAGAGACAGCACAAAACCACACTAGACTGTGTGAGACAGCACAAAACCACACTAGACTGTGTGAGACAGCACAAAACTACACTAGACTTTGTGAGACAACACACAACCACACTAGACTGTGTGAGACAGCACAAAATTACACTAGACTGTGTGAGACAGCACAAAACTACACCAGACTGTGTGAGACAGCATCACACTACACTAGACTGTGTGGGACAGCATAAAACCACACTAGACTGTGTGAGACAGCAGGAAACTACACCAGACTGTGTGAGACAGCACAAAACTACACCAGACTGTGTGAGACAGCACAAAACAACACCAGACTGTGTGAGACAACACACAACTACACCAGACTGTGCGAGACAGCACAAATCCACACTAGACTGTGTGAGACAGCACAAAACCACACTAGACTGTGTGAGAAAGCACAAAACCACACTAGACTTTGTGAGACAATACAAAACGACACCAGACTGAGAGGGACAGCACAAAACTACACTAGACTGTGTGAGACAGCACAAAACTACACTAGACTGTGTGAGACAGCACAAAACTACACTACACTGTGTGAGACAGCACAACACCACAGTAGACTGTGTGAGACAACACAAAACTACACCAGACTTTGTGACACAGCACAAAACTACACCAGACTGTGTGAGACAGCACAAAACTACACTAGACTGTGTGTGACAACACAAAGCTACACTAGACTGTGTGACACAGCACAAGACTACACTAGACTGTGTGAGACAACACAACGCCACACCAGACTGTGTGAGACAGCACAAAACCACATTAGTCTGTGTGAGACAGCACAAAACTACACTAGACTGTGTGGGACAGCACAAAACCACACTAGACTGTGTGAGACGGCAGGAAACTTCACCAGACTGTGTGAGACAGCACAAAACTACACCGGACTGTGAGAGACTGCACAAAACTACACTAGACTGTGTGAGACAGCACAAAACTACACCAGACTGTGAGAGACAGCACAAACCCACACTAGACTGTGTGACACAGCACAAACCCACACTAGACTGTGTGAGACAGCACTAAACTACACTGGACTGTGTGGGACAGCACAAAACCACACTAGACTGTGTGAGACAGCACAAAACTACACCAGACGGTGAGAGACAGGACAAACCCATACTAGACTGTGCGAGACAGCAGAAACCCACACTAGACTGTTTGACAGAGCACAAACCCACACTTGACTGTGTGAGACAGCACTAAACTACACTGGACTGTGTGGGACAGCACAAAACCACACTAGACTGTGTGAGACGGCAGGAAACTTCACCAGACTGTGTGAGACAGCACAAAACTACACCAGACTGTGAGAGACAATACAAAACCACACTAGACTGTGTGAGACAGCACAAAACAACACCAGACTGTGTGAGACAGCACAAAACCACACTAGACTGTGTGAGACAGCACAAAACCACACTAGACTGTGTGAGACGGCACAAAACTACACTAGACTGTGTGCGACAACACAAAGCTACACTAGACTGTGTGAGACAACACAAAACTACACTAGACTGTGTGAGACAGCACAAAACTACACCAGACTGTGAGAGACAATACAAAACCACACTAGACTGTGTGAGACAGCACAAAACAACACCAGACTGTGTGAGACAGCACAAAACCACACTAGACTGTGTGAGACAGCACAAAACCACACTAGACTGTGTGAGACGGCACAAAACTACACTAGACTGTGTGCGACAACACAAAGCTACACTAGACTGTGTGAGACAACACAAAACTACACTAGACTGTGTGAGACAGCACAAAACTACACCAGACTGTGAGAGACAATACAAAACCACACTAGACTGTGTGAGACAGCACAAAACAACACCAGACTGTGTGAGACAATACAAAACCACACTAGACTGTGTGAGACAGCACAAAACCACACTAGACTGTGTGAGACAACACAAGACTACACTAGACTGTGTGACATAGCACAAGACTACACTAGACTGTGTGAGACAACGCAAAACCACACTAGACTGTGTGAGACAGCACAAAACCACACTAGACTGTGTGAGACAGCACAAAACCACACTAGACTGTGTGAGACAGCACAAAACTACACCAGACTCTGTGAGACAGCACAAAACTACACCAGACTCTGTGAGACAGCACAAAACTACACCAGACTCTGTGAGACAGCACAAAACTACACTAGACTGTGTGAGACAATACAAAACCACACTAGACTGTGTGAGACAGCACAAAACCACACTAGACTGTGTGAGACAATACAAAACAACACCAGACTGTGTGAGTCAGCACAAAACCACACTAGACTGTGTGAGACAGCACAAAACCACACTAGACTGTGTGAGACAATACAAAACCACACTAGACTGTGTGAGACAGCACAAAACCACACTAGACTGTGTGAGCCAGCACAAAACCACACTAGACTGTGTGAGACAGCACAAAACAACACTAGACTGTGTGAGACTGCACAAAACCACACCAGACTGTGTGAGACAGCACAAAACCACACCAGACTGTGTGAGACTGCACAAAACTACACTAGACTGTGAGAGACAGCACAAAACTACACTAGACTGTGAGAGACAGCACAAAACCACACTAGACTGTGTGAGACAGCACAAAACCACACTAGACTGTGTGAGACAGCACAAAACTACACTAGACTTTGTGAGACAACACACAACCACACTAGACTGTGTGAGACAGCACAAAATTACACTAGACTGTGTGAGACAGCACAAAACTACACCAGACTGTGTGAGACAGCATCACACTACACTAGACTGTGTGGGACAGCATAAAACCACACTAGACTGTGTGAGACAGCAGGAAACTACACCAGACTGTGTGAGACAGCACAAAACTACACCAGACTGTGTGAGACAGCACAAAACAACACCAGACTGTGTGAGACAACACACAACTACACCAGACTGTGCGAGACAGCACAAATCCACACTAGACTGTGTGAGACAGCACAAAACCACACTAGACTGTGTGAGAAAGCACAAAACCACACTAGACTTTGTGAGACAATACAAAACGACACCAGACTGAGAGGGACAGCACAAAACTACACTAGACTGTGTGAGACAGCACAAAACTACACTAGACTGTGTGAGACAGCACAAAACTACACTACACTGTGTGAGACAGCACAACACCACAGTAGACTGTGTGAGACAACACAAAACTACACCAGACTTTGTGACACAGCACAAAACTACACCAGACTGTGTGAGACAGCACAAAACTACACTAGACTGTGTGTGACAACACAAAGCTACACTAGACTGTGTGACACAGCACAAGACTACACTAGACTGTGTGAGACAACACAACGCCACACCAGACTGTGTGAGACAGCACAAAACCACATTAGTCTGTGTGAGACAGCACAAAACTACACTAGACTGTGTGGGACAGCACAAAACCACACTAGACTGTGTGAGACGGCAGGAAACTTCACCAGACTGTGTGAGACAGCACAAAACTACACCGGACTGTGAGAGACTGCACAAAACTACACTAGACTGTGTGAGACAGCACAAAACTACACCAGACTGTGAGAGACAGCACAAACCCACACTAGACTGTGTGACACAGCACAAACCCACACTAGACTGTGTGAGACAGCACTAAACTACACTGGACTGTGTGGGACAGCACAAAACCACACTAGACTGTGTGAGACAGCACAAAACTACACCAGACGGTGAGAGACAGGACAAACCCATACTAGACTGTGCGAGACAGCAGAAACCCACACTAGACTGTTTGACAGAGCACAAACCCACACTTGACTGTGTGAGACAGCACTAAACTACACTGGACTGTGTGGGACAGCACAAAACCACACTAGACTGTGTGAGACGGCAGGAAACTTCACCAGACTGTGTGAGACAGCACAAAACTACACCAGACTGTGAGAGACAATACAAAACCACACTAGACTGTGTGAGACAGCACAAAACAACACCAGACTGTGTGAGACAGCACAAAACCACACTAGACTGTGTGAGACAGCACAAAACCACACTAGACTGTGTGAGACGGCACAAAACTACACTAGACTGTGTGCGACAACACAAAGCTACACTAGACTGTGTGAGACAACACAAAACTACACTAGACTGTGTGAGACAGCACAAAACTACACCAGACTGTGAGAGACAATACAAAACCACACTAGACTGTGTGAGACAGCACAAAACAACACCAGACTGTGTGAGACAGCACAAAACCACACTAGACTGTGTGAGACAGCACAAAACCACACTAGACTGTGTGAGACGGCACAAAACTACACTAGACTGTGTGCGACAACACAAAGCTACACTAGACTGTGTGAGACAACACAAAACTACACTAGACTGTGTGAGACAGCACAAAACTACACCAGACTGTGAGAGACAATACAAAACCACACTAGACTGTGTGAGACAGCACAAAACAACACCAGACTGTGTGAGACAATACAAAACCACACTAGACTGTGTGAGACAGCACAAAACCACACTAGACTGTGTGAGACAACACAAGACTACACTAGACTGTGTGACATAGCACAAGACTACACTAGACTGTGTGAGACAACGCAAAACCACACTAGACTGTGTGAGACAGCACAAAACCACACTAGACTGTGTGAGACAGCACAAAACCACACTAGACTGTGTGAGACAGCACAAAACTACACCAGACTCTGTGAGACAGCACAAAACTACACCAGACTCTGTGAGACAGCACAAAACTACACCAGACTCTGTGAGACAGCACAAAACTACACTAGACTGTGTGAGACAATACAAAACCACACTAGACTGTGTGAGACAGCACAAAACCACACTAGACTGTGTGAGACAATACAAAACAACACCAGACTGTGTGAGTCAGCACAAAACCACACTAGACTGTGTGAGACAGCACAAAACCACACTAGACTGTGTGAGACAATACAAAACCACACTAGACTGTGTGAGACAGCACAAAACCACACTAGACTGTGTGAGCCAGCACAAAACCACACTAGACTGTGTGAGACAGCACAAAACAACACTAGACTGTGTGAGACTGCACAAAACCACACCAGACTGTGTGAGACAGCACAAAACCACACCAGACTGTGTGAGACTGCACAAAACTACACTAGACTGTGTGAGACAGCACAAAACCACACTAGACTGTGTGTGAAAACACAAAACCACATTAGACTGTGTGAGACAGCACAAAACCACACTAGACTGTGTGTGAAAACACAAAACCACACTAGACTGTGTGAGACAGCACAAAACCACACTAGACTGTGTGAGACAGCACTAAACTACACTGGACTGTGTGGGACAGCACAAAACCACACTAGACTGTGTGAGACGGCAGGAAACTTCACCAGACTGTGTGAGACAGCACAAAACCACACTAGACTGTGTGAGACAGCACAAAACCACACTAGACTGTGTGAGCCAGCACAAAACCACACTAGACTGTGTGAGACAGCACAAAACAACACTAGACTGTGTGAGACTGCACAAAACCACACCAGACTGTGTGAGACAGCACAAAACCACACCAGACTGTGTGAGACTGCACAAAACTACACTAGACTGTGTGAGACAGCACAAAACCACACTAGACTGTGTGTGAAAACACAAAACCACACTAGACTGTGTGAGACAGCACAAAACCACACTAGACTGTGTGTGAAAACACAAAACCACACTAGACTGTGTGAGACAGCACAAAACCACACTAGACTGTGTGAGACAGCACTAAACTACACTGGACTGTGTGGGACAGCACAAAACCACACTAGACTGTGTGAGACGGCAGGAAACTTCACCAGACTGTGTGAGACAGCACAAAACTACACTAGACTGTGTGAGACAGCACAAAACTACACCAGACTGTGTGAGACAGCACAAAACTACACCAGACTGTGAGAGACAATACAAAACCAAACTAGACTGTGTGAGACAGCACAAAACAACACCAGACTGTGTGAGACAACACACCACTACACCAGACTGTGCGAGACAGCACAAACCCACACTAGACTGTGTGAGACAGCACTAAACTACACTGGACTGTGTGGGACAGCACAAAACCACACTAGACTGTGTGAGACGGCAGGAAACTACACCAGACTGTGAGAGACAATACAAAACCACACTAGACTGTGTGAGACAACACAAGACTACACTAGACTGTGTGACATAGCACAAGACTACACTAGACTGTGTGAGACAACGCAAAACCACACTAGACTGTGTGAGAGAGCACAAAACCACACTAGACTGTGTGAGACAGCACAAAACCACACTAGACTGTGTGAGACAGCACAAACCTACACCAGACTCTGTGAGACAGCACAAAACTACACCAGACTGTGTGAGACAGCACAAAACTACACCAGACTCTGTGAGACAGCACAAAACTACACTAGAGTGTGTGAGACAGCACAAGGCTACACTAGACTGTGTGAGACAGCACAAAACCACACTAGACTGTGTGAGACAGCACAAGACTACACTAGACTGTGTGACATAGCACAAGACTACACTAGACTGTGTGAGACAACACAAAACTACACCAGACTCTGTGAGACAGCACAAAACTACACTAGAGTGTGTGAGACAGCACAAGGCTACACTAGATTGTGTGAGACAGCACAAAACCACATTTGACTGTGTGAGACAGTACAAAACTACACCAGACTGTGAGAGACAGCACAAAACTACACTAGACTGTGAGAGACAGCACAAAACTACACTAGACTGTGTGAGACAGCACAAAACCACACTAGACTGTGTGAGACAGCACAAAACCACACTAGACTGTGTGAGACAGCACAAAACTACACTAGACTTTGTGAGACAACACACAACCACACTAGACTGTGTGAGACAGCACAAAATTACACTAGACTGTGTGAGACAGCACAAAACTACACCAGACTGTGTGAGACAGCATCACACTACACTAGACTGTGTGGGACAGCATAAAACCACACTAGACTGTGTGAGACAGCAGGAAACTACACCAGACTGTGTGAGACAGCACAAAACTACACCAGATTGTGTGAGACAGCACAAAACAACACCAGACTGTGTGAGACAACACACAACTACACCAGACTGTGCGAGACAGCACAAATCCACACTAGACTGTGTGAGACAGCACAAAACCACACTAGACTGTGTGAGAAAGCACAAAACCACACTAGACTTTGTGAGACAATACAAAACGACACCAGACTGAGAGGGACAGCACAAAACTACACTAGACTGTGTGAGACAGCACAAAACTACACTAGACTGTGTGAGACAGCACAAAACTACACTACACTGTGTGAGACAGCACAACACCACAGTAGACTGTGTGAGACAACACAAAACTACACCAGACTTTGTGACACAGCACAAAACTACACCAGACTGTGTGAGACAGCACAAAACTACACTAGACTGTGTGTGACAACACAAAGCTACACTAGACTGTGTGACACAGCACAAGACTACACTAGACTGTGTGAGACAACACAACGCCACACCAGACTGTGTGAGACAGCACAAAACCACATTAGTCTGTGTGAGACAGCACAAAACTACACTAGACTGTGTGGGACAGCACAAAACCACACTAGACTGTGTGAGACGGCAGGAAACTTCACCAGACTGTGTGAGACAGCACAAAACTACACCGGACTGTGAGAGACTGCACAAAACTACACTAGACTGTGTGAGACAGCACAAAACTACACCAGACTGTGAGAGACAGCACAAACCCACACTAGACTGTGTGACACAGCACAAACCCACACTAGACTGTGTGAGACAGCACTAAACTACACTGGACTGTGTGGGACAGCACAAAACCACACTAGACTGTGTGAGACAGCACGAAACTACACCAGACGGTGAGAGACAGGACAAACCCATACTAGACTGTGCGAGACAGCAGAAACCCACACTAGACTGTGTGACAGAGCACAAACCCACACTAGACTGTGTGAGACAGCACTAAACTACACTGGACTGTGTGGGACAGCACAAAACCACACTAGACTGTGTGAGACGGCAGGAAACTTCACCAGACTGTGTGAGACAGCACAAAACTACACCAGACTGTGAGAGACAGCACAAAACCACACTAGACTGTGTGAGACAGCACAAAACAACACCAGACTGTGTGAGACAACACACCACTACACCAGACTCTGTGAGACAGCACAAAACTACACCAGACTCTGTGAGACAGCACAAAACTACACTAGAGTGTGTGAGACAGCACAAAACTACACTAGACTGTGTGAGACAGCACAAAACCACACTAGACTGTGTGAGACAACACATGACTACACTAGACTGTGTGACATAGCACAAGACTACACTAGACTGTGTGAGACAACGCAAAACCACACTAGACTGTGTGAGACAGCACAAAACCACACTAGACTGTGTGAGACAGCACAAAACCACACTAGACTGTGTGAGACAGCACAAAACTACACCAGACTCTGTGAGACAGCACAAAACTACACCAGACTCTGTGAGACAGCACAAAACTACACCAGACTCTGTGAGACAGCACAAAACTACACTAGAGTGTGTGAGACAGCACAAAACTACACTAGACTGTGTGAGACAGCACAAAACCACACTAGACTGTGTGAGACAACACAAGACTACACTAGACTGTGTGACATAGCACAAGACTACACTAGACTGTGTGAGACAACGCAAAACCTCACTAGACTGTGTGAGACAACACAAAACTACACCAGACTCTGTGAGACAGCACAAAACTACACTAGAGTGTCTGAGACAGCACAAGGCTACACTAGACTGTGTGACACAGCACAAAACCACATTTGACTGTGTGAGACAGCAGGAAACTACACCAGACTGTGTGAGACAGCACAAAACTACACCAGACTGTGAGAGACAGCACAGAACTACACTAGACTGTGAGAGACAGCACGAAACTACACTAGACTGTGTGAGACAGCACACAACTACACTAGACTGTGTGAGACAACACAATACTACACCAGACTGTGTGAGACAGCACAAAACTACACTAGACTGTGTGAGACAGCACAAAACCACACTAGACTGTATGAGACAACATAAAACCACACAAGACTGTGTGAGACAGCACAAAACCACACTAGACTGTGTGAGACAGCGCAAAACCACACTAGACTGTGTGTGAAAACACAAAACCACACTAGACTGTGTGAGACAGCACAAAACCACACTAGACTGTGTGAGACAGCTCAAAACTACACCGGACTGTGTGAGACAGCAGGAAACTACACCAGACTGTGTGAGACAGCACAAAACCACACTAGACTGTGTGAGACAACACAAAACTACACCAGACAGTGTGAGACAGCACAAAACAACACCAGACTGTGTGAGACAACACACAACTACACCAGACTGTGCGAGACAGCACAAAACCACACTAGACTGTGTGCGATAGCACAAACCTACACTAGACTGTGTGATACAGCACAAAACTACACTAGACTGTGTGCGACCACACAGAACCACACTAGACTGTGTGAGACAGCAGAAAACTAACCTAGACTGTGTGAGACAACACGAAACCACACTAGACTGTGTGAGACAGCACAAAACCACACTAGACTGTGTGAGACAGCACAAAACCACACTAGACTGTGTGAGACAGCACAAAACCACACAAGACTGTGTGAGACAGCACAAAACCACACTAGACTGTGTGAGACAGCACAAAACCAGACTAGACTGTGTGAGACTGCACAAAACCACACCAGACTGTGTGCGACAGCACAAAACTACACCAGACTGTGTGAGACAGCACAAAAGAACACCAGACTGTGTGAGACAACACACAACTACACCAGACTGTGCGAGACAGCACAAAACCACACTAGACTGTGAGAGACAGCACAGAACTACACTAGACTGTGAGAGACAGCACAAAACTACACTAGACTGTGTGAGACAGCACACAACTACACTAGACTGTGTGCGACAGCACAAAACTACACCAGACTGTGTGAGACAGCACAAAAGAACACCAGACTGTGTGAGACAACAAACAACTACACCAGACTGTGCGAGACAGCACAAAACCACACTAGACTGTGTGCGACAGCACAAAACCACACTAGACTGTGTGAGACAGCACAAAACCACACTAGACTGTGTGAGACAGCGCAAAACAACACTAGACTGTGTGAGACTGCACAAAACCACACTAGACTGTATGAGACAACATAAAACCACACAAGACTGTGTGAGACAGCACAAAACCACACTAGACTGTGTGAGACAGCGCGAAACCACACTAGACTGTGTGTGAAAACACAAAACCACACTAGACTGTGTGAGACAGCACAAAACCACACTAGACTGTGTGTGAAAACACAAAACCACACTAGACTGTGTGAGACAGCACAAAACCACACTAGACTGTGTGAGACAGCACAAAACCACACTAGACTGTGTGAGACAGCACAAAACCACACTAGACTGTGTGAGAAAGCACAAAACCACACTAGACTTTGTGAGACAGTACAAAACAACACCAGACTGAGAGAGACAGCAAAAAACTACCCTAGACTGTGTGAGACAGCACAAAACTACACTAGACTGTGTGACACAGCGCAAAACCGCACTAGACTGTGTGAGACAGCACAAAACTACACTAGACTGTGCGAGACAGCACAAAACCGCACTAGACTGTGTGAGACAGCACAAAACTACACTAGACTGTGTGAGACAGCACAAAACCGCACTAGACTGTGTGAGACAGCACAAAACTACACTAGACTGTGTGAGACAGCACAAAACCGCACTAGAATGTGTGAGACAGCACAAAACTACACTAGACTGTGTGAGACAACACAAAACCACACTAGACTGTGTGAGACAGCACAAAACCACACTAGACTGTGTGTGACAGTACATACCTACACTAGTCTGTGTGAGACAGCACAGAACCACACTAGACTGTGTGAGACAGCACAAAACCACACCAGACTGTGTGAGACTGCACAAAACCACACTAGACTGTGTGAGACAGCGCAAAACTACACTAGACTGTGTGAGACAGCACAAAACTACACTAGACTGTGTGAGACAGAACAAAACTACACTAGACTGTGTGAGACAGAACAAAACAACACTAGACTGTGTGAGACAGGACAAAACCACACCAGACTGTGTGATACAGCACAAAACTACACTAGACTGTGCGAGACAATACAAATCCACACAAGACTGTGTGAGTCAGCACAAAACCACACTGGACTGTGTGAGACAGCACAAAACCACACTCGACTGTGTGCGACTGCACAAAACCACACTAGACTGAGTGAGACAGCACAAAACCACACTAGACTGTGTGAGTCAGCAGAAAACCACACTAGACTGTGTGAGACAGCACAAAACCACACTAGACTGTGTGCGACTGCACAAAACCACACTAGACTGTGTGAGACAGCACAAAACCACACTAGACTGTGTGAGCCAGCACAAAACCACACTAGACTGTGTGAGACAGCACAAAACAACACTAGACTGTGTGAGACAGCACAAAACCACACCAGACTGTGTGAGACAGCACAAAACCACACCAGACTGTGTGAGACTGCACACAACCACACTAGACTGTGTGAGACAGCACAAAACTACACCAGACTGTGAGAGACAGCACAAAACCACACTAGACTGTGTGAGACAGCACAAAACAACACCAGACTGTGTGAGACAGCACAAAACTACACCAGACTCTGTGAGACAGCACAAAACTACACCAGACTCTGTGAGACAGCACAAAACTACACTAGAGTGTGTGAGACAGCACAAAACTACACTAGACTGTGTGAGACAGCACAAAACCACACTAGACTGTGTGAGACAACACAAGACTACACTAGACTGTGTGACATAGCACAAGACTACACTAGACTGTGTGAGACAACGCAAAACCTCACTAGACTGTGTGAGACAACACAAAACTACACCAGACTCTGTGAGACAGCACAAAACTACACTAGAGTGTCTGAGACAGCACAAGGCTACACTAGACTGTGTGACACAGCACAAAACCACATTTGACTGTGTGAGACAGCAGGAAACTACACCAGACTGTGTGAGACAGCACAAAACTACACCAGACTGTGAGAGACAGCACAGAACTACACTAGACTGTGAGAGACAGCACGAAACTACACTAGACTGTGTGAGACAGCACACAACTACACTAGACTGTGTGAGACAACACAATACTACACCAGACTGTGTGAGACAGCACAAAACTACACTAGACTGTGTGAGACAGCACAAAACCACACTAGACTGTATGAGACAACATAAAACCACACAAGACTGTGTGAGACAGCACAAAACCACACTAGACTGTGTGAGACAGCGCAAAACCACACTAGACTGTGTGTGAAAACACAAAACCACACTAGACTGTGTGAGACAGCACAAAACCACACTAGACTGTGTGTGAAAACACAAAACCACACTAGACTGTGTGAGACAGCACAAAACCACACTAGACTGTGTGAGACAGCTCAAAACTACACCGGACTGTGTGAGACAGCAGGAAACTACACCAGACTGTGTGAGACAGCACAAAACCACACTAGACTGTGTGAGACAACACAAAACTACACCAGACAGTGTGAGACAGCACAAAACAACACCAGACTGTGTGAGACAACACACAACTACACCAGACTGTGCGAGACAGCACAAAACCACACTAGACTGTGTGCGATAGCACAAACCTACACTAGACTGTGTGATACAGCACAAAACTACACTAGACTGTGTGCGACCACACAGAACCACACTAGACTGTGTGAGACAGCAGAAAACTAACCTAGACTGTGTGAGACAACACGAAACCACACTAGACTGTGTGAGACAGCACAAAACCACACTAGACTGTGTGAGACAGCACAAAACCACACTAGACTGTGTGAGACAGCACAAAACCACACAAGACTGTGTGAGACAGCACAAAACCACACTAGACTGTGTGAGACAGCACAAAACCAGACTAGACTGTGTGAGACTGCACAAAACCACACCAGACTGTGTGCGACAGCACAAAACTACACCAGACTGTGTGAGACAGCACAAAAGAACACCAGACTGTGTGAGACAACACACAACTACACCAGACTGTGCGAGACAGCACAAAACCACACTAGACTGTGAGAGACAGCACAGAACTACACTAGACTGTGAGAGACAGCACAAAACTACACTAGACTGTGTGAGACAGCACACAACTACACTAGACTGTGTGCGACAGCACAAAACTACACCAGACTGTGTGAGACAGCACAAAAGAACACCAGACTGTGTGAGACAACAAACAACTACACCAGACTGTGCGAGACAGCACAAAACCACACTAGACTGTGTGCGACAGCACAAAACCACACTAGACTGTGTGAGACAGCACAAAACCACACTAGACTGTGTGAGACAGCGCAAAACAACACTAGACTGTGTGAGACTGCACAAAACCACACTAGACTGTATGAGACAACATAAAACCATACAAGACTGTGTGAGACAGCACAAAACCACACTAGACTGTGTGAGACAGCGCGAAACCACACTAGACTGTGTGTGAAAACACAAAACCACACTAGACTGTGTGAGACAGCACAAAACCACACTAGACTGTGTGTGAAAACACAAAACCACACTAGACTGTGTGAGACAGCACAAAACCACACTAGACTGTGTGAGACAGCACAAAACCACACTAGACTGTGTGAGACAGCACAAAACCACACTAGACTGTGTGAGAAAGCACAAAACCACACTAGACTTTGTGAGACAGTACAAAACAACACCAGACTGAGAGAGACAGCAAAAAACTACACTAGACTGTGTGAGACAGCACAAAACTACACTAGACTGTGTGACACAGCGCAAAACCGCACTAGACTGTGTGAGACAGCACAAAACTACACTAGACTGTGCGAGACAGCACAAAACCGCACTAGACTGTGTGAGACAGCACAAAACTACACTAGACTGTGTGAGACAGCACAAAACCGCACTAGACTGTGTGAGACAGCACAAAACTACACTAGACTGTGTGAGACAGCACAAAACCGCACTAGAATGTGTGAGACAGCACAAAACTACACTAGACTGTGTGAGACAACACAAAACCACACTAGACTGTGTGAGACAGCACAAAACCACACTAGACTGTGTGTGACAGTACATACCTACACTAGTCTGTGTGAGACAGCACAGAACCACACTAGACTGTGTGAGACAGCACAAAACCACACCAGACTGTGTGAGACTGCACAAAACCACACTAGACTGTGTGAGACAGCACAAAACTACACTAGACTGTGTGAGACAGCACAAAACTACACTAGACTGTGTGAGACAGAACAAAACTACACTAGACTGTGTGAGACAGAACAAAACAACACTAGACTGTGTGAGACAGGACAAAACCACACCAGACTGTGTGATACAGCACAAAACTACACTAGACTGTGCGAGACAATACAAATCCACACAAGACTGTGTGAGTCAGCACAAAACCACACTGGACTGTGTGAGACAGCACAAAACCACACTCGACTGTGTGCGACTGCACAAAACCACACTAGACTGTGTGAGACAGCACAAAACCACACTAGACTGTGTGAGTCAGCAGAAAACCACACTAGACTGTGTGAGACAGCACAAAACCACACTAGACTGTGTGAGCCAGCACAAAACCACACTAGACTGTGTGAGACAGCACAAAACAACACTAGACTGTGTGAGACAGCACAAAACCACACCAGACTGTGTGAGACAGCACAAAACCACACCAGACTGTGTGAGACTGCACACAACCACACTAGACTGTGTGAGACAGCACAAAACTACACTAGACTGTGTGAGACAGCACAAAACTACACTAGACTGTGCGAGACAATACAAATCCACACAAGACTGTGTGAGACAGCACAAAACCACACCAGACTGTGTGAGACAGCACAAAACCACACTAGACTGTGTGAGACAACACAAAACTACACCAGACAGTGTGAGACAGCACAAAACAACACCAGACTGTGTGAGACAACACACAACTACACCAGACTGTGCGAGACAGCACAAAACCACACTAGACTGTGTGCGATAGCACAAAGCTACACTAGACTGTGTGATACAGCACAAAACTACACTAGACTGTGTGCGACAACACAGAACCACACTAGACTGTGTGAGACAGCAGAAAACTAACCTAGACTGTGTGAGACAACACGAAACCACACTAGACTGTGTGAGACAGTACAAAACCACACTAGACTGTGTCAGACAGCACAAAACCACAGTAGACTGTGTGAGGCACCACAAAACTACACCAGACTGTGTGAGACAATACAAAACCACACTAGACTGTGTGAGACAGCACAAAACCACACAAGACTGTGTGAGACAGCACAAAACCACACTAGACTGTGTGAGACAGCACAAAACCACACTAGACTGTGTGCGACTGCACAAAACCACACCAGACTGTGTGCGACAGCACAAAACTACACCAGACTGTGTGAGACAGCACAAAACAGCACCAGACTGTGTGAGACAACACACAACTACACCAGACTGTGCGAGACAGCACAAAACCACACTAGACTGTGTGAGACAGCACAAAACCACACTAGACTGTGTGAGACACCACAAAACCACACTAGACTGTGTGAGACAGCGCAGAACAACACTAGACTGTATGAGACAACATAAAACCACACAAGACTGTGTGAGACAGCACAAAACCACACAAGACTGTGTGAGACAGCGCGAAACCACACTAGACTGTGTGTGAAAACACAAAACCACACTAGACTGTGTGAGACAGCACAAAACCACACTAGACTGTGTGTGAAAACACAAAACCACACTAGACTGTGTGAGACAGCACAAAACCACACTAGACTGTGTGAGACAGCACAAAACCACACTAGACTGTGTGAGAAAGCACAAAACCACACTAGACTTTGTGAGACAGTACAAAACGACACCAGACTGAGAGAGACAGCACAAAACTACACTAGACTGTGTGAGACAGCACAAAACTACACTAGACTGTGTGAGACAGCGCAAAACCGCACTAGACTGTGTGAGACAGCACAAAACCACACTAGACTGTGTGAGTCAGCACAAAACCATACTAGACTGTGTGAGACAGCACAAAACAACACTAGACTGTGTGAGACTGCACAAAACTACACTAGACTGTGTGATACAGCACAAAACTACACTAGACTGTGTGCGACAACACAGAACCACACTAGACTGTGTGAGACAGCAGAAAACTAACCTAGACTGTGTGAGACAACACGAAACCACACTAGACTGTGTGAGACAGCACAAAACCACACTAGACTGTGTGAGACAGCACAAAACCACAGTAGACTGTGTGAGGCACCACAAAACTACACCAGACTGTTTGAGACAATACAAAACCACACTAGACTGTGTGAGACAGCACAAAACCACACAAGACTGTGTGAGACAGCACAAAACCACACTAGACTGTGTGAGACAGCACAAAACCACACTAGACTGTGTGCGACTGCACAAAACCACACCAGACTGTGTGCGACAGCACAAAACTACTCCAGACTGTGTGAGACAGCACAAAACAACACCAGACTGTGTGAGACAACACACAACTACACCAGACTGTGCGAGACAGCACAAAACCACACTAGACTGTGTGAGACAGCACAAAACCACACTAGACTGTGTGAGACAGCACAAAACCACACTAGACTGTGTGAGACAGCGCAAAACAACAGTAGACTGTGTGAGACAGCACAGAACCACACTAGACTGTATGAGACAACATAAAACCACACAAGACTGTGTGAGACAGCACAAAACCACACTAGACTGTGTGAGACAGCGCGAAACCACACTAGACTGTGTGTGAAAACACAAAACCACACTAGACTGTGTGAGACAGCACAAAACCACACTAGACTGTGTGTGAAAACACAAAACCACACTAGACTGTGTGAGACAGCACAAAACCACACTAGACTGTGTGAGACAGCACAAAACCACACTAGACTGTGTGAGACAGCACAAAACCACACTAGACTGTGTGAGAAAGCACAAAACCACACTAGACTTTGTGAGACAGTACAAAACGACACCAGACTGAGAGAGACAGCACAAAACTACACTAGACTGTGTGAGACAGCACAAAACTACACTAGACTGTGTGAGACAGCGCAAAACCGCACTAGACTGTGTGTGACAGTACATACCTACACTAGTCTGTGTGAGACAGCACAGAACCACACTAGACTGTGTGAGACAGCACAAAACCACACCAGACTGTGTGAGACTGCACAAAACCACACTAGACTGTGTGAGACAGCACAAAACTACACTAGACTGTGTGAGACAGCACAAAACTACACTAGACTGTGTGAGACAGAACAAAAACACTAGACTGTGTGAGACAGAACAAAACAACACTAGACTGTGTGAGACAGGACAAAACCACACCAGACTGTGTGATACAGCACAAAACTACACTAGACTGTGCGAGACAATACAAATCCACACAAGACTGTGTGAGTCAGCACAAAACCACACTGGACTGTGTGAGACAGCACAAAACCACACTCGACTGTGTGCGACTGCACAAAACCACACTAGACTGTGTGAGACAGCACAAAACCACACTAGACTGTGTGAGTCAGCAGAAAACCACACTAGACTGTGTGAGACAGCACAAAACCACACTAGACTGTGTGCGACTGCACAAAACCACACTAGACTGTGTGAGACAGCACAAAACCACACTAGACTGTGTGAGCCAGCACAAAACCACACTAGACTGTGTGAGACAGCACAAAACAACACTAGACTGTGTGAGACAGCACAAAACCACACCAGACTGTGTGAGACAGCACAAAACCACACCAGTCTGTGTGAGACTGCACACAACCACACTAGACTGTGTGAGACAGCACAAAACTACACTAGACTGTGTGAGACAGCACAAATCTACACTAGACTGTGCGAGACAATACAAATCCACACAAGACTGTGTGAGACAGCACAAAACCACACCAGACTGTGTGAGACAGCACAAAACCACACTAGACTGTGTGAGACAACACAAAACTACACCAGACAGTGTGAGACAGCACAAAACAACACCAGACTGTATGAGACAACACACAACTACACCAGACTGTGCGAGACAGCACAAAACCACACTAGACTGTGTGCGATAGCACAAAGCTACACTAGACTGTGTGATACAGCACAAAACTACACTAGACTGTGTGCGACAACACAGAACCACACTAGACTGTGTGAGACAGCACAAAACCACACTAGACTGTGTGAGACAGCACAAAACCACACTAGACTGTGTGAGACAGCACAAAACCACACTAGACTGTGTGAGACAGCACAAAACCACAGTAGACTGTGTGAGGCACCACAAAACTACACCAGACTGTGTGAGACAATACAAAACCACACTAGACTGTGTGAGACAGCACAAAACCACACAAGACTGTGTGAGACAGCACAAAACCACACTAGACTGTGTGAGACAGCACAAAACCACACTAGACTGTGTGCGACTGCACAAAACCACACCAGACTGTGTGCGACAGCACAAAACTACACCAGACTGTGTGAGACAGCACAAAACAACACCAGACTGTGTGAGACAACACACAACTACACCAGACTGTGCGAGACAGCACAAAACCACACTAGACTGTGTGAGACAGCACAAAACCACACTAGACTGTGTGAGACACCACAAAACCACACTAGACTGTGTGAGACAGCGCAGAACAACACTAGACTGTATGAGACAACATAAAACCACACAAGACTGTGTGAGACAGCACAAAACCACACTAGACTGTGTGAGACAGCGCGAAACCACACTAGACTGTGTGTGAAAACACAAAACCACACTAGACTGTGTGAGACAGCACAAAACCACACTAGACTGTGTGTGAAAACACAAAACCACACTAGACTGTGTGAGACAGCACAAAACCACACTAGACTGTGTGAGACAGCACAAAACCACACTAGACTGTGTGAGACAGCACAAAACCACACTAGACTGTGTGAGAAAGCACAAAACCACACTAGACTTTGTGAGACAGTACAAAACGACACCAGACTGAGAGAGACAGCACAAAACTACACTAGACTGTGTGAGACAGCACAAAACTACACTAGACTGTGTGAGACAGCGCAAAACCGCACTAGACTGTGTGAGACAGCACAAAACCACACTAGACTGTGTGAGTCAGCACAAAACCACACTAGACTGTGTGAGACAGCACAAAACAACACTAGACTGTGTGAGACTGCACAAAACTACACTAGACTGTGTGATACAGCACAAAACTACACTAGACTGTGTGCGACAACACAGAACCACACTAGACTGTGTGAGACAGCAGAAAACTAACCTAGACTGTGTGAGACAACACGAAACCACACTAGACTGTGTGAGACAGCACAAAACCACACTAGACTGTGTGAGACAGCACAAAACCACAGTAGACTGTGTGAGGCACCACAAAACTACACCAGACTGTTTGAGACAATACAAAACCACACTAGACTGTGTGAGACAGCACAAAACCACACAAGACTGTGTGAGACAGCACAAAACCACACTAGACTGTGTGAGACAGCACAAAACCACACTAGACTGTGTGCGACTGCACAAAACCACACCAGACTGTGTGCGACAGCACAAAACTACACCAGACTGTGTGAGACAGCACAAAACAACACCAGACTGTGTGAGACAACACACAACTACACCAGACTGTGCGAGACAGCACAAAACCACACTAGACTGTGTGAGACAGCACAAAACCACACTAGACTGTGTGAGACAGCACAAAACCACACTAGACTGTGTGAGACAGAGCAAAACAACAGTAGACTGTGTGAGACAGCACAGAACCACACTAGACTGTATGAGACAACATAAAACCACACAAGACTGTGTGAGACAGCACAAAACCACACTAGACTGTGTGAGACAGCGCGAAACCACACTAGACTGTGTGTGAAAACACAAAACCACACTAGACTGTGTGAGACAGCACAAAACCACACTAGACTGTGTGTGAAAACACAAAACCACACTAGACTGTGTGAGACAGCACAAAACCACACTAGACTGTGTGAGACAGCACAAAACCACACTAGACTGTGTGAGACAGCACAAAACCACACTAGACTGTGTGAGAAAGCACAAAACCACACTAGACTTTGTGAGACAGTACAAAACGACACCAGACTGAGAGAGACAGCACAAAACTACACTAGACTGTGTGAGACAGCACAAAACTACACTAGACTGTGTGAGACAGCGCAAAACCGCACTAGACTGTGTGAGACAGCACAAAACTACACTAGACTGTGCGAGACAGCACAAAACCGCACTAGACTGTGTGAGACAGCACAAAACTACACTAGACTGTGTGAGACAGCACAAAACCGCACTAGACTGTGTGAGACAGCACAAAACTACACTAGACTGTGTGAGACAGCACAAAACCGCACTAGAATGTGTGAGACAGCTCAAAACTACACTAGACTGTGTGAGACAACACAAAACCACACTAGACTGTGTGAGACAGCACGAAACCACACTAGACTGTGTGTGACAGTACATACCTACACTAGTCTGTGTGAGACAGCACAGAACCACACTAGACTGTGTGAGACAGCACAAATCCACACCAGACTGTGTGAGACTGCACAAAACCACACTAGACTGTGTGAGACAGCACAAAACTACACTAGACTGTGTGAGACAGCACAAAACTACACTAGACTGTGTGAGACAGAACAAAACTACACTAGACTGTGTGAGACAGAACAAAACAACACTAGACTGTGTGAGACAGGACAAAACCACACCAGACTGTGTGATACAGCACAAAACTACACTAGACTGTGCGAGACAATACAAATCCACACAAGAGTGTGTGAGTCAGCACAAAACCACACTGGACTGTGTGAGACAGCACAAAACCACACTCGACTGTGTGCGACTACACAAAACCACACTAGACTGTGTGAGACAGCACAAAACCACACTAGACTGTGTGAGTCAGCACAAAACCACACTAGACTGTGTGAGACAGCACAAAACCACACTAGACTGTGTGCGACTGCACAAAACCACACTAGACTGTGTGAGACAGCACAAAACCACACTAGACTGTGTGAGCCAGCACAAAACCACACTAGACTGTGTGAGACAGCACAAAACCACACCAGACTGTGTGAGACAGCACAAAACCACACCAGACTGTGTGAGACTGCACACAACCACACTAGACTGTGTGAGACAGCACAAAACTACACTAGACAGTGTGAGACAGCACAAAACTACACTAGACTGTGTGAGACAGAACAAAACTACACTAGACTGTGTGAGACAGAACAAAACAACACTAGACTGTGTGAGACAGGACAAAACCACACCAGACTGTGTGATACAGCACAAAACTACACTAGACTGTGCGAGACAATACAAATCCACACAAGACTGTGTGAGTCAGCACAAAACCACACTGGACTGTGTGAGACAGCACAAAACCACACTAGACTGTGTGCGACTGCACAAAACCACACTAGACTGTGTGAGACAGCACAAAACCACACTAGACTGTGTGCGTCAGCACAAAACCACACTAGACTGTGTGAGACAGCACAAAACCACACTAGACTGTGTGCGACTGCACAAAACCACACTAGACTGTGTGAGACAGCACAAAACCACACTAGACTGTGTGAGCCAGCACAAAACCACACTAGACTGTGTGAGACAGCACAAAACAACACTAGACTGTGTGAGACTGCACAAAACCACACTAGACTGTGTGAGACAGCACAAAACCACACTAGACAGTGTGAGACAGCACAAAACCACACTAGACTGTGTGAGACAGCGCAAAACCACACTAGACTGTGTGAGACAGCACAAAACCACACTAGACTGTATGAGACAACATAAAACCACACACGACTGTGTGAGACAGCACAAAACCACACTACACTGTGTGAGACAGCGCAAAACCACACTAGACTGTGTGTGAAAACACAAAACCACACTAGACTGTGTGAGACAGCACAAAACCACACTAGACTGTGTGTGAAAACACAAAACCACACTAGACTGTGTGAGACAGCACAAAACCACACTAGACTGTGTGAGACAGCACAAAACTACACTGGACTGTGTGAGACAGCAGGAAACTACACCAGACTGTGTGAGACAGCACAAAACCACACTAGACTGTGTGAGACAACACAAAACTACACCAGACAGTGTGAGACAGCACAAAACAACACCAGACTGTGTGAGACAACACACAACTACACCAGACTGTGCGAGACAGCACAAAACCACACTAAACTGTGTGCGATAGCACAAAGCTACACTAGACTGTGTGATACAGCACAAAACTACACTAGTCTGTGTGAGACAGAACAAAACAACACTAGACTGTGTGAGACAGGACAAAACCACACCAGACTGTGTGATACAGCACAAAACTACACTAGACTGTGCGAGACAATACAAATCCACACTAGACTGTGTGAGACAGCGCAAAACCACACTAGACTGTGTGAGACAATACAAAACCACACCAGACTGTGTGAGGCAGCACAAAACCACACAAGACTGTGTGAGACAGCACAAAACCACACTAGACTGTGTGAGACAGCACAAAACCACACTAGACTGTGTGAGACTGCACAAAACCACACTAGACTGTGTGAGACATCACAAAACCACAATAGACAGTGTGAGCCAGCACAAAACCACACTAGACTGTGCGAGACAGGACAAAACTACACTAGACTATGTGAGACAGCAGAAAACTAACCTAGACTGTGTGAGACAACACGAAACCACACTAGACTGTGTGAGACAGCACAAAACCACACTAGACTGTGTGAGACAGCACAAAACCACAGTAGACTGTGTGAGACACCACAAAACTACACCAGACTGTGTGAGACAATACAAAACCACACTAGACTGTGTGAGACAGCACAAAACCACACAAGACTGTGTGAGACAGCACAAAACCACACTAGACTGTGTGAGACAGCACAAAACCACACTAGACTGTGTGAGACTGCACAAAACCACACCAGACTGTGTGAGACAGCATCAATCTACACTAGACTGTGTGGGACGGCACAAAACCAAACTAGACTGTGGGAGACAGCAGGAAACTACACCAAACTGTGTGAGACAGCACAAAACCACACTAGACTGTGTGCGATAGCACAAAGCTACACTAGACTGTGTGATACAGCACAAAACTACACTAGACTGTGCGAGACAATACAAAACCACACTAGACTGTGTGAGACAACACAAAACCACACTAGACTGTGTGAGACAATACAAAACCACACCAGACTGTGTGAGTCAGCACAAAACCACACTAGACTGTGTGAGACAGCACAAAACCACACTAGACTGTGTGCGATTGCACAAAACCACACTTGTCTGTGTGAGACAGCACAAAACTACACTAGACTGTGTGAGACAATACAAAACCACACTAGACTGTGTGAGACAGCACAAAACCACACTAGACTGTGTGAGACAATACAAAACCACACCAGACTGTGTGAGCCAGCACAAAACCACACTAGACTGTGTGAGACAGCACAAAACAACACTAGACTGTGTGAGACTGCACAAAACCACACCAGACTGTGTGAGACAGCACAAAACCACACTAGACTGTGTGAGACTGCACAAAACTACACTAGACTGTGTGAGACAGCACAAAACCACACTAGACTGTGTGTGAAAACACAAAACCACACCAGACTGTGTGAGACAGCACAAAACCACACTAGACTGTGTGTGAAAACACAAAACCACACTAGACTGTGTGAGACAGCACTAAACCACACTAGACTGTGTGAGACAGCACTAAACTACACTGGACTGTGTGGGACAGCACAAAACCACACTAGACTGTGTGAGACGGCAGGAAACTTCACCAGACTGTGTGAGACAGCACAAAACTACACTAGACTCTGTGAGACAGCACAAAACTACACCAGACTGTGTGAGACAGCATAAAACTACACCAGACTGTGAGAGACAATACAAAACCAAACTAGACTGTGTGAGACAGCACAAAACAACACCAGACTGTGTGAGACAACACACCACTACACCAGACTGTGCGAGACAGCACAAACCCACACTAGACTGTGTGAGACAGCACTAAACTACACTGGACTGTGTGGGACAGCACAAAACCACACTAGACTGTGTGAGACGGCAGGAAACTACACCAGACTGTGAGAGACAATACAAAACCACACTAGACTGTGTGCGATAGCACAAAGCTACACTAGACTGTGTGATACAGCACAAAACTACACTAGTCTGTGTGAGACAGAACAAAACAACACTAGACTGTGTGAGACAGGACAAAACCACACCAGACTGTGTGATACAGCACAAAACTACACTAGACTGTGCGAGACAATACAAATCCACACTAGACTGTGTGAGACAGCGCAAAACCACACTAGACTGTGTGAGACAATACAAAACCACACCAGACTGTGTGAGGCAGCACAAAACCACACAAGACTGTGTGAGACAGCACAAAACCACACTAGACTGTGTGAGACAGCACAAAACCACACTAGACTGTGTGAGACTGCACAAAACCACACTAGACTGTGTGAGACATCACAAAACCACAATAGACAGTGTGAGCCAGCACAAAACCACACTAGACTGTGCGAGACAGGACAAAACTACACTAGACTATGTGAGACAGCAGAAAACTAACCTAGACTGTGTGAGACAACACGAAACCACACTAGACTGTGTGAGACAGCACAAAACCACACTAGACTGTGTGAGACAGCACAAAACCACAGTAGACTGTGTGAGACACCACAAAACTACACCAGACTGTGTGAGACAATACAAAACCACACTAGACTGTGTGAGACAGCACAAAACCACACAAGACTGTGTGAGACAGCACAAAACCACACTAGACTGTGTGAGACAGCACAAAACCACACTAGACTGTGTGAGACTGCACAAAACCACACCAGACTGTGTGAGACAGCATCAATCTACACTAGACTGTGTGGGACGGCACAAAACCAAACTAGACTGTGGGAGACAGCAGGAAACTACACCAAACTGTGTGAGACAGCACAAAACCACACTAGACTGTGTGCGATAGCACAAAGCTACACTAGACTGTGTGATACAGCACAAAACTACACTAGACTGTGCGAGACAATACAAAACCACACTAGACTGTGTGAGACAACACAAAACCACACTAGACTGTGTGAGACAATACAAAACCACACCAGACTGTGTGAGTCAGCACAAAACCACACTAGACTGTGTGAGACAGCACAAAACCACACTAGACTGTGTGCGATTGCACAAAACCACACTTGTCTGTGTGAGACAGCACAAAACTACACTAGACTGTGTGAGACAATACAAAACCACACTAGACTGTGTGAGACAGCACAAAACCACACTAGACTGTGTGAGACAATACAAAACCACACCAGACTGTGTGAGCCAGCACAAAACCACACTAGACTGTGTGAGACAGCACAAAACAACACTAGACTGTGTGAGACTGCACAAAACCACACCAGACTGTGTGAGACAGCACAAAACCACACTAGACTGTGTGAGACTGCACAAAACTACACTAGACTGTGTGAGACAGCACAAAACCACACTAGACTGTGTGTGAAAACACAAAACCACACCAGACTGTGTGAGACAGCACAAAACCACACTAGACTGTGTGTGAAAACACAAAACCACACTAGACTGTGTGAGACAGCACTAAACCACACTAGACTGTGTGAGACAGCACTAAACTACACTGGACTGTGTGGGACAGCACAAAACCACACTAGACTGTGTGAGACGGCAGGAAACTTCACCAGACTGTGTGAGACAGCACAAAACTACACCAGACTGTGTGAGACAGCACAAAACTACACCAGACTGTGAGAGACAATACAAAACCAAACTAGACTGTGTGAGACAGCACAAAACAACACCAGACTGTGTGAGACAACACACCACTACACCAGACTGTGCGAGACAGCACAAACCCACACTAGACTGTGTGAGACAGCACTAAACTACACTGGACTGTGTGGGACAGCACAAAACCACACTAGACTGTGTGAGACGGCAGGAAACTACACCAGACTGTGAGAGACAATACAAAACCACACTAGACTGTGTGAGACAACACAAGACTACACTAGACTGTGTGACATAGCACAAGACTACACTAGACTGTGTGAGACAACGCAAAACCACACTAGACTGTGTGAGACAGCACAAAACCACACTAGACTGTGTGAGACAGCACAAAACCACACTAGACTGTGTGAGACAGCACAAAACTACACCAGACTCTGTGAGACAGCACAAAACTACACCAGACTGTGTGAGACAGCACAAAACTACACCAGACTCTGTGAGACAGCACAAAACTACACTAGAGTGTGTGAGACAGCACAAGGCTACACTAGACTGTGTGAGACAGCACAAAACCACACTAGACTGTGTGAGACAACACAAGACTACACTAGACTGTGTGACATAGCACAAGACTACACTAGACTGTGTGAGACAACACAAAACTACACCAGACTCTGTGAGACAGCACAAAACTACACTAGAGTGTGTGAGACAGCACAAGGCTACACTAGACTGTGTGAGACAGCACAAAACCACATTTGACTGTGTGAGACAGCACAAAACTACACCAGACTGTGAGAGACAGCACAAAACCACACTAGACTGTGTGCGACTGCACAAAACCACACTAGACTGTGTGAGACAGCACAAAACCACACTAGACTGTGTGCGTCAGCACAAAACCACACTAGACTGTGTGAGACAGCACAAAACTACACCAGACTGTGTGAGACAGCATCACACTACACTAGACTGTGTGGGACAGCATAAAACCACACTAGACTGTGTAAGACAGCAGGAAACTACACCAGACTGTGTGAGACAGCACAAAACTACACCAGACTGTGTGAGACAGCACAAAACAACACCAGACTGTGTGAGACAACACACAACTACACCAGACTGTGCGAGACAGCACAAATCCACACTAGACTGTGTGAGACAGCACAAAACCACACTAGACTGTGTGAGAAAGCACAAAACCACACTAGACTTTGTGAGACAATACAAAACGACACCAGACTGAGAGGGACAGCACAAAACTACACTAGACTGTGTGAGACAGCACAAAACTACACTAGACTGTGTGAGACAGCACAAAACTACACTACACTGTGTGAGACAGCACAACACCACAGTAGACTGTGTGAGACAACACAAAACTACACCAGACTTTGTGACACAGCACAAAACTACACCAGACTGTGTGAGACAGCACAAAACTACACTAGACTGTGTGTGACAACACAAAGCTACACTAGACTGTGTGACACAGCACAAGACTACACTAGACTGTGTGAGACAACACAACGCCACACCAGACTGTGTGAGACAGCACAAAACCACATTAGTCTGTGTGAGACAGCACAAAACTACACTAGACTGTGTGGGACAGCACAAAACCACACTAGACTGTGTGAGACGGCAGGAAACTTCACCAGACTGTGTGAGACAGCACAAAACTACACCGGACTGTGAGAGACTGCACAAAACTACACTAGACTGTGTGAGACAGCACAAAACTACACCAGACTGTGAGAGACAGCACAAACCCACACTAGACTGTGTGACACAGCACAAACCCACACTAGACTGTGTGAGACAGCACTAAACTACACTGGACTGTGTGGGACAGCACAAAACCACACTAGACTGTGTGAGACAGCACAAAACTACACCAGACGGTGAGAGACAGGACAAACCCATACTAGACTGTGCGAGACAGCAGAAACCCACACTAGACTGTGTGACAGAGCACAAACCCACACTAGACTGTGTGAGACAGCACTAAACTAACCTGGACTGTGTGGGACAGCACAAAACCACACTAGACTGTGTGAGACGGCAGGAAACTTCACCAGACTGTGTGAGACAGCACAAAACTACACCAGACTGTGAGAGACAATACAAAACCACACTAGACTGTGTGAGACAGCACAAAACAACACCAGACTGTGTGAGACAGCACAAAACCACACTAGACTGTGTGAGACAGCACAAAACCACACTAGACTGTGTGAGACGGCACGAAACTACACTAGACTGTGTGCGACAACACAAAACTACACTAGACTGTGTGAGACAGCACAAAACTACACCAGACTGTGAGAGACAATACAAAACCACACTAGACTGTGTGAGACAGCACAAAACAACACCAGACTGTGTGAGACAGCACAAAACAACTCCAGACTGTGTGAGACAGCACAAAACCACACTAGACTGTGTGAGACAGCACAAAACCACACTAGACTGTGTGAGACGGCACAAAACTACACTAGACTGTGTGCGACAACACAAAGCTACACTAGACTGTGTGAGACAACACAAAACTACACTAGACTGTGTGAGACAGCACAAAACTACACCAGACTGTGAGAGACAATACAAAACCACACTAGACTGTGTGAGACAGCACAAAACAACACCAGACTGTGTGAGACAATACAAAACCACACTAGACTGTGTGAGACAGCACAAAACCACACTAGACTGTGTGAGACAACACAAGACTACACTAGACTGTGTGACATAGCACAAGACTACACTAGACTGTGTGAGACAACGCAAAACCACACTAGACTGTGTGAGACAGCACAAAACCACACTAGACTGTGTGAGACAGCACAAAACCACACTAGACTGTGTGAGACAGCACAAAACTACACCAGACTCTGTGAGACAGCACAAAACTACACCAGACTCTGTGAGACAGCACAAAACTACACCAGACTCTGTGAGACAGCACAAAACTACACTAGAGTGTGTGAGACAGCACAAAACTACACTAGACTGTGTGAGACAGCACAAAACCACACTAGACTGTGTGAGACAACACAAGACTACACTAGACTGTGTGACATAGCACAAGACTACACTAGACTGTGTGAGACAACGCAAAACCTCACTAGACTGTGTGAGACAACACAAAACTACACCAGACTCTGTGAGACAGCACAAAACTACACTAGAGTGTCTGAGACAGCACAAGGCTACACTAGACTGTGTGACACAGCACAAAACCACATTTGACTGTATGAGACAGCAGGAAACTACACCAGACTGTGTGAGACAGCACAAAACTACACCAGACTGTGAGAGACAGCACAGAACTACACTAGACTGTGAGAGACAGCACAAAACTACACTAGACTGTGTGAGACAGCACACAACTACACTAGACTGTGTGAGACAACACAATACTACACCAGACTGTGTGAGACAACACAAAACTACACTAGACTGTGTGAGACAGCACAAAACTACACTAGACTGTGTGCGACAACACAAAGCTACACTAGACTGTGTGACACAGCACAAGACTACACTAGACTGTGTGAGACAACACAACGCCACACTAGACTGTGTGAGACAGCACAAAACCACACTAGGCTGTGTGAGACAACACAAAACTACACCAGACTGTGTGAGACAGCACCAAACCACACTAGACTTTGTGAGACAACACACAACCACACTAGACTGTGTGAGACAGCACAAAACTACACTAGACTGTGTGGGACAGCACAAAACCACACTAGACTGTGTGAGACAGCACAAAACTACACCAGACGGTGAGAGACAGCACAAAACTACACCAGACTGTGAGAGACAATACAAAACCACACTAGACTGTGTGAGACAGCACAAAACCACACTAGACTGTGTGAGACAACACAAGACTACACTAGACTGTGTGACATAGCACAAGACTACACTAGACTGTGTGAGACAACGCAAAACCACACTAGACTGTGTGAGACAGCACAAAACCACACTAGACTGTGTGAGACAGCACAAAACCACACTAGACTGTGTGAGACAGCACAAAACTACACCAGACTCTGTGAGACAGCACAAAACTACACCAGACTGTGAGAGACAGCACAAAACTACAACAGACTCTGTGAGACAGCACAAAACTACACTAGAGTGTGTGAGACAGCACAAGGCTACACTAGACTGTGTGAGACAGCACAAAACCACACTAGACTGTGTGAGACAACACAAGACTACACTAGACTGTGTGACATAGCACAAGACTACACTAGACTGTGTGAGACAACGCAAAACCTCACTAGACTGCGTGAGACAACACAAAACTACACCAGACTCTGTGAGACAGCACGAAACTACACTAGAGTGTGTGAGACAGCACAAGGCTACACTAGACTGTGTGAGACAGCACAAAACCACATTTGACTGTGTGAGACAGCAGGAAACTACACCAGACTGTGTGAGACAGCACAAAACTACACCAGACTGTGAGAGACAGCACAAAACTACACTAGACTGTGTGAGACAGCACACAACTACACTAGACTGTGTGAGACAACACAATACTACACCAGACTGTATGAGACAGCACAAAACTACACTAGACTGTGTGAGACAGCACAAAACTACACTAGACTGTGTGCGACAACACAAAGCTACACTAGACTGTGTGACACAGCACAAGACTACACTAGACTGTGTGAGACAACACAACGCCACACTAGACTGTGTGAGACAGCACAAAACCACACTAGGCTGTGTGAGACAACACAAAACTACACCAGACTGTGTGAGACAGCACCAAACCACACTAGACTGTGTGAGACAGCACAAAACCACACTAGACTGTGTGAGACAGCACAAAACCACACTAGACTGTGTGAGACAGCACAAAACTACACTAGACTTTGTGAGACAACACACAACCACACTAGACTGTGTGAGACTGCACAAAATTACACTAGACTGTGTGAGACAGCACAAAACTACACCAGACTGTGTGAGACAGCATCACACTACACTAGACCGTGTGGGACAGCATAAAACCACACTAGACTGTGTGAGACAGCACAAAACCACATTTGACTGTGTGAGACAGCAGGAAACTACACCAGACTGTGTGAGACAGCACAAAACTACACCAGACTGTGAGAGACAGCACAAAACTACACTAGACTGTGTGAGACAGCACACAACTACACTAGACTGTGTGAGACAACACAATACTACACCAGACTGTATGAGACAGCACAAAACTACACTAGACTGTGTGAGACAGCACAAAACTACACTAGACTGTGTGCGACAACACAAAGCTACACTAGACTGTGTGACACAGCACAAGACTACACTAGACTGTGTGAGACAACACAACGCCACACTAGACTGTGTGAGACAGCACAAAACCACACTAGGCTGTGTGAGACAACACAAAACTACACCAGACTGTGTGAGACAGCACCAAACCACACTAGACTGTGTGAGACAGCACAAAACCACACTAGACTGTGTGAGACAGCACAAAACCACACTAGACTGTGTGAGACAGCACAAAACTACACTAGACTTTGTGAGACAACACACAACCACACTAGACTGTGTGAGACTGCACAAAATTACACTAGACTGTGTGAGACAGCACAAAACTACACCAGACTGTGTGAGACAGCATCACACTACACTAGACCGTGTGGGACAGCATAAAACCACACTAGACTGTGTGAGACAGCAGGAAACTACACCAGACTGTGTGAGACAGCACAAAACTACACCAGACTGTGTGAGACAGCACAAAACAACACCAGACTGTGTGAGACAACACACAACTACACCAGACTGTGCGAGACAGCACAAATCCACACTAGACTGTGTGAGACAGCACAAAACCACACTAGACTGTGTGAGAAAGCACAAAACCACACTAGACTTTGTGAGACAATACAAAACGACACCAGACTGAGAGGGACAGCACAAAACTACACTAGACTGTGTGAGACAGCACAAAACTACACTAGACTGTGTGAGACAGCACAAAACTACACTACACTGTGTGAGACAGCACAACACCACAGTAGACTGTGTGAGACAACACAAAACTACACCAGACTGTGTGACACAGCACAAAACTACACCAGACTGTGTGAGAAAGCACAAAACTACACTAGACTGTGTGCGACAACACAAAGCTACACTAGACTGTGTGACACAGCACAAGACTACACTAGACTGTGTGATACAACACAACGCCACACCAGACTGTGTGAGACAGCACAAAACCACATTAGTCTGTGTGAGACAGCACAAAACTACACTAGACTGTGTGGGACAGCACAAAACCACACTAG
Organism: Hypanus sabinus; assembly: GCF_030144855.1. Taxonomy (NCBI): domain Eukaryota; kingdom Metazoa; phylum Chordata; class Chondrichthyes; order Myliobatiformes; family Dasyatidae; genus Hypanus; species Hypanus sabinus. The sequence goes on along the minus strand of NW_026781495.1, from coordinate 59,392 downwards.
ACTGTGTGAGACGGCAGGAATCTTCACCAGACTGCGTGAGACAGCACAAAACTACACCGGACTGTGAGAGACTGCACAAAACTACACTAGAATGTGTGAGACAGCACAAAACTACACCAGACTGTGAGAGACAGCACAAACCCACACTAGACTGTGTGACACAGCACAAACCCACACTAGACTGTGTGAGACAGCACTAAACTACACTGGACTGTGTGGGACAGCACAAAACCACACTAGACTGTGTGAGACAGCACAAAACTACACCAGACGGTGAGAGACAGCACAAACCCATACTAGACTGTGCGAGACAGCAGAAACCCACACTAGACTGTGTGACAGAGCACAAACCCACACTAGACTGTGTGAGACAGCACTAAACTACACTGGACTGTGTGGGACAGCACAAAACCACACTAGACTGTGTGATACGGCAGGAAACTTCACCAGACTGTGTGAGACAGCACAAAACTACACCAGACTGTGAGAGACAATACAAAACCACACTAGACTGTGTGAGACAGCACAAAACAACACCAGACTGTGTGAGACAACACACAACTACACCAGACTGTGCGAGACAGCACAAAATCACACTAGACTGTGTGAGACAGCACAAAACCACACTAGACTGTGTGAGACGGCACAAAACTACACTAGACTGTGTGCGACAACACAAAGCTACACTAGACTGTGTGACACAGCACAAGACTACACTAGACTGTGTGAGACAACGCAACGCCACACCAGACTGTGTGAGACAGCACAAAACCACATTAGACTGTGTGAGACAGCACAAAACTACACTAGACAGTGTGAGACAGCACAAAACTACACCAGACTGTGAGAGACAGCACAAACCCACACTAGACTGTGTGACACAGCACAAACCCACACTAGACTGTGTGAGACAGCACTAAACTACACTGGACTGTGTGGGACAGCACAAAACCACACTAGACTGTGTGAGACAGCACAAAACTACACCAGACGGTGAGAGACAGCACAAAACCATACTAGACTGTGCGAGACAGCACAAACCCACACTAGACTGTGTGACAGAGCACAAACCCACACTAGACTGTGTGAGACAGCACTAAACTACACTGGACTGTGTGGGACAGCACAAAACCACACTAGACTGTGTGAGACAGCAGGAAACTACACCAGACTGTGTGAGTCAGCACAAAACCACACTGGACTGTGTGAGACAGCACAAAACCACACTCGACTGTGTGCGACTACACAAAACCACACTAGACTGTGTGAGACAGCACAAAACCACACTAGACTGTGTGAGTCAGCACAAAACCACACTAGACTGTGTGAGAGAGCACAAAACCACACTAGACTGTGTGCGACTGCACAAAACCACACTAGACTGTGTGAGACAGCACAAAACCACACTAGACTGTGTGAGCCAGCACAAAACCACACTAGACTGTGTGAGACAGCACAAAACCACACCAGACTGTGTGAGACAGCACAAAACCACACCAGACTGTGTGAGACTGCACACAACCACACTAGACTGTGTGAGACAGCACAAAACTACACTAGACAGTGTGAGACAGCACAAAACTACACTAGACTGTGTGAGACAGAACAAAACTACACTAGACTGTGTGAGACAGAACAAAACAACACTAGACTGTGTGAGACAGGACAAAACCACACCAGACTGTGTGATACAGCACAAAACTACACTAGACTGTGCGAGACAATACAAATCCACACAAGACTGTGTGAGTCAGCACAAAACCACACTGGACTGTGTGAGACAGCACAAAACCACACTAGACTGTGTGCGACTGCACAAAACCACACTAGACTGTGTGAGACAGCACAAAACCACACTAGACTGTGTGCGTCAGCACAAAACCACACTAGACTGTGTGAGACAGCACAAAACCACACTAGACTGTGTGCGACTGCACAAAACCACACTAGACTGTGTGAGACAACACAAAACTACACCAGACTGTGTGAGACAGCACCAAACCACACTAGACTGTGTGAGACAGCACAAAACCACACTAGACTGTGTGAGACAGCACAAAACCACACTAGACTGTGTGAGACAGCACAAAACTACACTAGACTTTGTGAGACAACACACAACCACACTAGACTGTGTGAGACTGCACAAAATTACACTAGACTGTGTGAGACAGCACAAAACTACACCAGACTGTGTGAGACAGCATCACACTACACTAGACCGTGTGGGACAGCATAAAACCACACTAGACTGTGTGAGACAGCGCAAAACCACACTAGACTGTGTGAGACAGCACAAAACCACACTAGACTGTATGAGACAACATAAAACCACACACGACTGTGTGAGACAGCACAAAACCACACTACACTGTGTGAGACAGCGCAAAACCACACTAGACTGTGTGTGAAAACACAAAACCACACTAGACTGTGTGAGACAGCACAAAACCACACTAGACTGTGTGTGAAAACACAAAACCACACTAGACTGTGTGAGACAGCACAAAACCACACTAGACTGTGTGAGACAGCACAAAACTACACTGGACTGTGTGAGACAGCAGGAAACTACACCAGACTGTGTGAGACAGCACAAAACCACACTAGACTGTGTGAGACAACACAAAACTACACCAGACAGTGTGAGACAGCACAAAACAACACCAGACTGTGTGAGACAACACACAACTACACCAGACTGTGCGAGACAGCACAAAACCACACTAAACTGTGTGCGATAGCACAAAGCTACACTAGACTGTCTGATACAGCACAAAACTACACTAGTCTGTGTGAGACAGAACAAAACAACACTAGACTGTGTGAGACAGGACAAAACCACACCAGACTGTGTGATACAGCACAAAACTACACTAGACTGTGCAAGACAATACAAATCCACACTAGACTGTGTGAGACAGCGCAAAACCACACTAGACTGTGTGAGACAATACAAAACCACACCAGACTGTGTGAGGCAGCACAAAACCACACAAGACTGTGTGAGACAGCACAAAACCACACTAGACTGTGTGAGACAGCACAAAACCACACTAGACTGTGTGAGACTGCACAAAACCACACTAGACTGTGTGAGACATCACAAAACCACAATAGACAGTGTGAGCCAGCACAAAACCACACTAGACTGTGCGAGACAGGACAAAACTACACTAGACTATGTGAGACAGCAGAAAACTAACCTAGACTGTGTGAGACAACACGAAACCACACTAGACTGTGTGAGACAGCACAAAACCACACTAGACTGTGTGAGACAGCACAAAACCACAGTAGACTGTGTGAGACACCACAAAACTACACCAGACTGTGTGAGACAATACAAAACCACACTAGACTGTGTGAGACAGCACAAAACCACACAAGACTGTGTGAGACAGCACAAAACCACACTAGACTGTGTGAGACAGCACAAAACCACACTAGACTGTGTGAGACTGCACAAAACCACACCAGACTGTGTGAGACAGCATCAATCTACACTAGACTGTGTGGGACGGCACAAAACCAAACTAGACTGTGGGAGACAGCAGGAAACTACACCAAACTGTGTGAGACAGCACAAAACCACACTAGACTGTGTGCGATAGCACAAAGCTACACTAGACTGTGTGATACAGCACAAAACTACACTAGACTGTGCGAGACAATACAAAACCACACTAGACTGTGTGAGACAGAACAAAACAACACTAGACTGTGTGAGACAGGACAAAACCACACCAGACTGTGTGAGACAGCACAAAACCACATTAGTCTGTGTGAGACAGCACAAAACTACACTAGACTGTGTGGGACAGCACAAAACCACACTAGACTGTGTGAGACGGCAGGAATCTTCACCAGACTGTGTGAGACAGCACAAAACTACACCGGACTGTGAGAGACTGCACAAAACTACACTAGAATGTGTGAGACAGCACAAAACTACACCAGACTGTGAGAGACAGCACAAACCCACACTAGACTGTGTGACACAGCACAAACCCACACTAGACTGTGTGAGACAGCACTAAACTACACTGGACTGTGTGGGACAGCACAAAACCACACTAGACTGTGTGAGACAGCACAAAACTACACCAGACGGTGAGAGACAGCACAAACCCATACTAGACTGTGCGAGACAGCAGAAACCCACACTAGACTGTGTGACAGAGCACAAACCCACACTAGACTGTGTGAGACAGCACTAAACTACACTGGACTGTGTGGGACAGCACAAAACCACACTAGACTGTGTGATACGGCAGGAAACTTCACCAGACTGTGTGAGACAGCACAAAACTACACCAGACTGTGAGAGACAATACAAAACCACACTAGACTGTGTGAGACAGCACAAAACAACACCAGACTGTGTGAGACAACACACAACTACACCAGACTGTGCGAGACAGCACAAAATCACACTAGACTGTGTGAGACAGCACAAAACCACACTAGACTGTGTGAGACGGCACAAAACTACACTAGACTGTGTGCGACAACACAAAGCTACACTAGACTGTGTGACACAGCACAAGACTACACTAGACTGTGTGAGACAACGCAACGCCACACCAGACTGTGTGAGACAGCACAAAACCACATTAGACTGTGTGAGACAGCACAAAACTACACTAGACAGTGTGAGACAGCACAAAACTACACCAGACTGTGAGAGACAGCACAAACCCACACTAGACTGTGTGACACAGCACAAACCCACACTAGACTGTGTGAGACAGCACTAAACTACACTGGACTGTGTGGGACAGCACAAAACCACACTAGACTGTGTGAGACAGCACAAAACTACACCAGACGGTGAGAGACAGCACAAAACCATACTAGACTGTGCGAGACAGCACAAACCCACACTAGACTGTGTGACAGAGCACAAACCCACACTAGACTGTGTGAGACAGCACTAAACTACACTGGACTGTGTGGGACAGCACAAAACCACACTAGACTGTGTGAGACAGCAGGAAACTACACCAGACTGTGTGAGTCAGCACAAAACCACACTGGACTGTGTGAGACAGCACAAAACCACACTCGACTGTGTGCGACTACACAAAACCACACTAGACTGTGTGAGACAGCACAAAACCACACTAGACTGTGTGAGTCAGCACAAAACCACACTAGACTGTGTGAGAGAGCACAAAACCACACTAGACTGTGTGCGACTGCACAAAACCACACTAGACTGTGTGAGACAGCACAAAACCACACTAGACTGTGTGAGCCAGCACAAAACCACACTAGACTGTGTGAGACAGCACAAAACCACACCAGACTGTGTGAGACAGCACAAAACCACACCAGACTGTGTGAGACTGCACACAACCACACTAGACTGTGTGAGACAGCACAAAACTACACTAGACAGTGTGAGACAGCACAAAACTACACTAGACTGTGTGAGACAGAACAAAACTACACTAGACTGTGTGAGACAGAACAAAACAACACTAGACTGTGTGAGACAGGACAAAACCACACCAGACTGTGTGATACAGCACAAAACTACACTAGACTGTGCGAGACAATACAAATCCACACAAGACTGTGTGAGTCAGCACAAAACCACACTGGACTGTGTGAGACAGCACAAAACCACACTAGACTGTGTGCGACTGCACAAAACCACACTAGACTGTGTGAGACAGCACAAAACCACACTAGACTGTGTGCGTCAGCACAAAACCACACTAGACTGTGTGAGACAGCACAAAACCACACTAGACTGTGTGCGACTGCACAAAACCACACTAGACTGTGTGAGACAACACAAAACTACACCAGACTGTGTGAGACAGCACCAAACCACACTAGACTGTGTGAGACAGCACAAAACCACACTAGACTGTGTGAGACAGCACAAAACCACACTAGACTGTGTGAGACAGCACAAAACTACACTAGACTTTGTGAGACAACACACAACCACACTAGACTGTGTGAGACTGCACAAAATTACACTAGACTGTGTGAGACAGCACAAAACTACACCAGACTGTGTGAGACAGCATCACACTACACTAGACCGTGTGGGACAGCATAAAACCACACTAGACTGTGTGAGACAGCGCAAAACCACACTAGACTGTGTGAGACAGCACAAAACCACACTAGACTGTATGAGACAACATAAAACCACACACGACTGTGTGAGACAGCACAAAACCACACTACACTGTGTGAGACAGCGCAAAACCACACTAGACTGTGTGTGAAAACACAAAACCACACTAGACTGTGTGAGACAGCACAAAACCACACTAGACTGTGTGTGAAAACACAAAACCACACTAGACTGTGTGAGACAGCACAAAACCACACTAGACTGTGTGAGACAGCACAAAACTACACTGGACTGTGTGAGACAGCAGGAAACTACACCAGACTGTGTGAGACAGCACAAAACCACACTAGACTGTGTGAGACAACACAAAACTACACCAGACAGTGTGAGACAGCACAAAACAACACCAGACTGTGTGAGACAACACACAACTACACCAGACTGTGCGAGACAGCACAAAACCACACTAAACTGTGTGCGATAGCACAAAGCTACACTAGACTGTGTGATACAGCACAAAACTACACTAGTCTGTGTGAGACAGAACAAAACAACACTAGACTGTGTGAGACAGGACAAAACCACACCAGACTGTGTGATACAGCACAAAACTACACTAGACTGTGCAAGACAATACAAATCCACACTAGACTGTGTGAGACAGCGCAAAACCACACTAGACTGTGTGAGACAATACAAAACCACACCAGACTGTGTGAGGCAGCACAAAACCACACAAGACTGTGTGAGACAGCACAAAACCACACTAGACTGTGTGAGACAGCACAAAACCACACTAGACTGTGTGAGACTGCACAAAACCACACTAGACTGTGTGAGACATCACAAAACCACAATAGACAGTGTGAGCCAGCACAAAACCACACTAGACTGTGCGAGACAGGACAAAACTACACTAGACTATGTGAGACAGCAGAAAACTAACCTAGACTGTGTGAGACAACACGAAACCACACTAGACTGTGTGAGACAGCACAAAACCACACTAGACTGTGTGAGACAGCACAAAACCACAGTAGACTGTGTGAGACACCACAAAACTACACCAGACTGTGTGAGACAATACAAAACCACACTAGACTGTGTGAGACAGCACAAAACCACACAAGACTGTGTGAGACAGCACAAAACCACACTAGACTGTGTGAGACAGCACAAAACCACACTAGACTGTGTGAGACTGCACAAAACCACACCAGACTGTGTGAGACAGCATCAATCTACACTAGACTGTGTGGGACGGCACAAAACCAAACTAGACTGTGGGAGACAGCAGGAAACTACACCAAACTGTGTGAGACAGCACAAAACCACACTAGACTGTGTGCGATAGCACAAAGCTACACTAGACTGTGTGATACAGCACAAAACTACACTAGACTGTGCGAGACAATACAAAACCACACTAGACTGTGTGAGACAACACAAAACCACACTAGACTGTGTGAGACAATACAAAACCACACCAGACTGTGTGAGTCAGCACAAAACCACACTAGACTGTGTGAGACAGCACAAAACCACACTAGACTGTGTGCGATTGCACAAAACCACACTTGTCTGTGTGAGACAGCACAAAACTACACTAGACTGTGTGAGACAATACAAAACCACACTAGACTGTGTGAGACAGCACAAAACCACACTAGACTGTGTGAGACAATACAAAACCACACCAGACTGTGTGAGTCAGCACAAAACCACACTAGACTGTGTGAGACAGCACAAAACAACACTAGACTGTGTGAGACTGCACAAAACCACACCAGACTGTGTGAGACAGCACAAAACCACACCAGACTGTGTGAGACTGCACAAAACTACACTAGACTGTGTGAGACAGCACAAAACCACACTAGACTGTGTGTGAAAACACAAAACCACACCAGACTGTGTGAGACAGCACAAAACCACACTAGACTGTGTGTGAAAACACAAAACCACACTAGACTGTGTGAGACAGCACTAAACCACACTAGACTGTGTGAGACAGCACTAAACTACACTGGACTGTGTGGGACAGCACAAAACCACACTAGACTGTGTGAGACGGCAGGAAACTTCACCAGACTGTGTGAGACAGCACAAAACTACACTAGACTGTGTGAGACAGCACAAAACTACACCAGACTGTGTGAGACAGCACAAAACTACACCAGACTGTGAGAGACAATACAAAACCAAACTAGACTGTGTGAGACAGCACAAAACAACACCAGACTGTGTGAGACAACACACCACTACACCAGACTGTGCGAGACAGCACAAACCCACACTAGACTGTGTGAGACAGCACTAAACTACACTGGACTGTGTGGGACAGCACAAAACCACACTAGACTGTGTGAGACGGCAGGAAACTACACCAGACTGTGAGAGACAATACAAAACCACACTAGACTGTGTGAGACAACACAAGACTACACTAGACTGTGTGACATAGCACAAGACTACACTAGACTGTGTGAGACAACGCAAAACCACACTAGACTGTGTGAGACAGCACAAAACCACACTAGACTGTGTGAGACAGCACAAAACCACACTAGACTGTGTGAGACAGCACAAAACTACACCAGACTCTGTGAGACAGCACAAAACTACACCAGACTGTGTGAGACAGCACAAAACTACACCAGACTCTGTGAGACAGCACAAAACTACACTAGAGTGTGTGAGACAGCACAAGGCTACACTAGACTGTGTGAGACAGCACAAAACCACACTAGACTGTGTGAGACAACACAAGACTACACTAGACTGTGTGACATAGCACAAGACTACACTAGACTGTGTGAGACAACACAAAACTACACCAGACTCTGTGAGACAGCACAAAACTACACTAGAGTGTGTGAGACAGCACAAGGCTACACTAGACTGTGTGAGACAGCACAAAACCACATTTGACTGTGTGAGACAGCACAAAACTACACCAGACTGTGAGAGACAGCACAAAACCACACTAGACTGTGTGCGACTGCACAAAACCACACTAGACTGTGTGAGACAGCACAAAACCACACTAGACTGTGTGCGTCAGCACAAAACCACACTAGACTGTGTGAGACAGCACAAAACTACACCAGACTGTGTGAGACAGCATCACACTACACTAGACTGTGTGGGACAGCATAAAACCACACTAGACTGTGTAAGACAGCAGGAAACTACACCAGACTGTGTGAGACAGCACAAAACTACACCAGACTGTGTGAGACAGCACAAAACAACACCAGACTGTGTGAGACAACACACAACTACACCAGACTGTGCGAGACAGCACAAATCCACACTAGACTGTGTGAGACAGCACAAAACCACACTAGACTGTGTGAGAAAGCACAAAACCACACTAGACTTTGTGAGACAATACAAAACGACACCAGACTGAGAGGGACAGCACAAAACTACACTAGACTGTGTGAGACAGCACAAAACTACACTAGACTGTGTGAGACAGCACAAAACTACACTACACTGTGTGAGACAGCACAACACCACAGTAGACTGTGTGAGACAACACAAAACTACACCAGACTTTGTGACACAGCACAAAACTACACCAGACTGTGTGAGACAGCACAAAACTACACTAGACTGTGTGTGACAACACAAAGCTACACTAGACTGTGTGACACAGCACAAGACTACACTAGACTGTGTGAGACAACACAACGCCACACCAGACTGTGTGAGACAGCACAAAACCACATTAGTCTGTGTGAGACAGCACAAAACTACACTAGACTGTGTGGGACAGCACAAAACCACACTAGACTGTGTGAGACGGCAGGAAACTTCACCAGACTGTGTGAGACAGCACAAAACTACACCGGACTGTGAGAGACTGCACAAAACTACACTAGACTGTGTGAGACAGCACAAAACTACACCAGACTGTGAGAGACAGCACAAACCCACACTAGACTGTGTGACACAGCACAAACCCACACTAGACTGTGTGAGACAGCACTAAACTACACTGGACTGTGTGGGACAGCACAAAACCACACTAGACTGTGTGAGACAGCACAAAACTACACCAGACGGTGAGAGACAGGACAAACACATACTAGACTGTGCGAGACAGCAGAAACCCACACTAGACTGTGTGACAGAGCACAAACCCACACTAGACTGTGTGAGACAGCACTAAACTAACCTGGACTGTGTGGGACAGCACAAAACCACACTAGACTGTGTGAGACGGCAGGAAACTTCACCAGACTGTGTGAGACAGCACAAAACTACACCAGACTGTGAGAGACAATACAAAACCACACTAGACTGTGTGAGACAGCACAAAACAACACCAGACTGTGTGAGACAGCACAAAACCACACTAGACTGTGTGAGACAGCACAAAACCACACTAGACTGTGTGAGACGGCACAAAACTACACTAGACTGTGTGCGACAACACAAAACTACACTAGACTGTGTGAGACAGCACAAAACTACACCAGACTGTGAGAGACAATACAAAACCACACTAGACTGTGTGAGACAGCACAAAACAACACCAGACTGTGTGAGACAGCACAAAACAACACCAGACTGTGTGAGACAGCACAAAACAACACCAGACTGTGTGAGACAGCACAAAACCACACTAGACTGTGTGAGACAGCACAAAACCACACTAGACTGTGTGAGACGGCACAAAACTACACTAGACTGTGTGCGACAACACAAAGCTACACTAGACTGTGTGAGACAACACAAAACTACACTAGACTGTGTGAGACAGCACAAAACTACACCAGACTGTGAGAGACAATACAAAACCACACTAGACTGTGTGAGACAGCACAAAACAACACCAGACTGTGTGAGACAATTCAAAACCACACTAGACTGTGTGAGACAGCACAAAACCACACTAGACTGTGTGAGACAACACAAGACTACACTAGACTGTGTGACATAGCACAAGACTACACTAGACTGTGTGAGACAACGCAAAACCACACTAGACTGTGTGAGACAGCACAAAACCACACTAGACTGTGTGAGACAGCACAAAACCACACTAGACTGTGTGAGACAGCACAAAACTACACCAGACTCTGTGAGACAGCACAAAACTACACCAGACTCTGTGAGACAGCACAAAACTACACCAGACTCTGTGAGACAGCACAAAACTACACTAGAGTGTGTGAGACAGCACAAAACTACACTAGACTGTGTGAGACAGCACAAAACCACACTAGACTGTGTGAGACAACACAAGACTACACTAGACTGTGTGACATAGCACAAGACTACACTAGACTGTGTGACATAGCACAAGACTACACTAGACTGTGTGAGACAACGCAAAACCACACTAGACTGTGTGAGACAGCACAAAACCACACTAGACTGTGTGAGACAGCACAAAACCACACTAGACTGTGTGAGACAGCACAAAACTACACCAGACTCTGTGAGACAGCACAAAACTACACCAGACTGTGTGAGACAGCACAAAACTACACCAGACTCTGTGAGACAGCACAAAACTACACTAGAGTGTGTGAGACAGCACAAGGCTACACTAGACTGTGTGAGACAGCACAAAACCACACTAGACTGTGTGAGACAACACAAGACTACACTAGACTGTGTGACATAGCACAAGACTACACTAGACTGTGTGAGACAACACAAAACTACACCAGACTCTGTGAGACAGCACAAAACTACACTAGAGTGTGTGAGACAGCACAAGGCTACACTAGACTGTGTGAGACAGCACAAAACCACATTTGACTGTGTGAGACAGCACAAAACTACACCAGACTGTGAGAGACAGCACAAAACCACACTAGACTGTGTGCGACTGCACAAAACCACACTAGACTGTGTGAGACAGCACAAAACCACACTAGACTGTGTGCGTCAGCACAAAACCACACTAGACTGTGTGAGACAGCACAAAACTACACCAGACTGTGTGAGACAGCATCACACTACACTAGACTGTGTGGGACAGCATAAAACCACACTAGACTGTGTGAGACAGCACAAAACTACACCAGACGGTGAGAGACAGGACAAACCCATACTAGACTGTGCGAGACAGCAGAAACCCACACTAGACTGTGTGACAGAGCACAAACCCACACTAGACTGTGTGAGACAGCACTAAACTAACCTGGACTGTGTGGGACAGCACAAAACCACACTAGACTGTGTGAGACGGCAGGAAACTTCACCAGACTGTGTGAGACAGCACAAAACTACACCAGACTGTGAGAGACAATACAAAACCACACTAGACTGTGTGAGACAGCACAAAACAACACCAGACTGTGTGAGACAGCACAAAACCACACTAGACTGTGTGAGACAGCACAAAACCACACTAGACTGTGTGAGACGGCACAAAACTACACTAGACTGTGTGCGACAACACAAAACTACACTAGACTGTGTGAGACAGCACAAAACTACACCAGACTGTGAGAGACAATACAAAACCACACTAGACTGTGTGAGACAGCACAAAACAACACCAGACTGTGTGAGACAGCACAAAACAACACCAGACTGTGTGAGACAGCACAAAACAACACCAGACTGTGTGAGACAGCACAAAACCACACTAGACTGTGTGAGACAGCACAAAACCACACTAGACTGTGTGAGACGGCACAAAACTACACTAGACTGTGTGCGACAACACAAAGCTACACTAGACTGTGTGAGACAACACAAAACTACACTAGACTGTGTGAGACAGCACAAAACTACACCAGACTGTGAGAGACAATACAAAACCACACTAGACTGTGTGAGACAGCACAAAACAACACCAGACTGTGTGAGACAATTCAAAACCACACTAGACTGTGTGAGACAGCACAAAACCACACTAGACTGTGTGAGACAACACAAGACTACACTAGACTGTGTGACATAGCACAAGACTACACTAGACTGTGTGAGACAACGCAAAACCACACTAGACTGTGTGAGACAGCACAAAACCACACTAGACTGTGTGAGACAGCACAAAACCACACTAGACTGTGTGAGACAGCACAAAACTACACCAGACTCTGTGAGACAGCACAAAACTACACCAGACTCTGTGAGACAGCACAAAACTACACCAGACTCTGTGAGACAGCACAAAACTACACTAGAGTGTGTGAGACAGCACAAAACTACACTAGACTGTGTGAGACAGCACAAAACCACACTAGACTGTGTGAGACAACACAAGACTACACTAGACTGTGTGACATAGCACAAGACTACACTAGACTGTGTGACATAGCACAAGACTACACTAGACTGTGTGAGACAACGCAAAACCACACTAGACTGTGTGAGACAGCACAAAACCACACTAGACTGTGTGAGACAGCACAAAACCACACTAGACTGTGTGAGACAGCACAAAACTACACCAGACTCTGTGAGACAGCACAAAACTACACCAGACTGTGTGAGACAGCACAAAACTACACCAGACTCTGTGAGACAGCACAAAACTACACTAGAGTGTGTGAGACAGCACAAGGCTACACTAGACTGTGTGAGACAGCACAAAACCACACTAGACTGTGTGAGACAACACAAGACTACACTAGACTGTGTGACATAGCACAAGACTACACTAGACTGTGTGAGACAACACAAAACTACACCAGACTCTGTGAGACAGCACAAAACTACACTAGAGTGTGTGAGACAGCACAAGGCTACACTAGACTGTGTGAGACAGCACAAAACCACATTTGACTGTGTGAGACAGCACAAAACTACACCAGACTGTGAGAGACAGCACAAAACCACACTAGACTGTGTGCGACTGCACAAAACCACACTAGACTGTGTGAGACAGCACAAAACCACACTAGACTGTGTGCGTCAGCACAAAACCACACTAGACTGTGTGAGACAGCACAAAACTACACCAGACTGTGTGAGACAGCATCACACTACACTAGACTGTGTGGGACAGCATAAAACCACACTAGACTGTGTAAGACAGCAGGAAACTACACCAGACTGTGTGAGACAGCACAAAACTACACCAGACTGTGTGAGACAGCACAAAACAACACCAGACTGTGTGAGACAACACACAACTACACCAGACTGTGCGAGACAGCACAAATCCACACTAGACTGTGTGAGACAGCACAAAACCACACTAGACTGTGTGAGAAAGCACAAAACCACACTAGACTTTGTGAGACAATACAAAACGACACCAGACTGAGAGGGACAGCACAAAACTACACTACACTGTGTGAGACAGCACAAAACTACACTAGACTGTGTGAGACAACACAAAACTACACCAGACTTTGTGACACAGCACAAAACTACACCAGACTGTGTGAGACAGCACAAAACTACACTAGACTGTGTGTGACAACACAAAGCTACACTAGACTGTGTGACACAGCACAAGACTACACTAGACTGTGTGAGACAACACAACGCCACACCAGACTGTGTGAGACAGCACAAAACCACATTAGTCTGTGTGAGACAGCACAAAACTACACTAGACTGTGTGGGACAGCACAAAACCACACTAGACTGTGTGAGACGGCAGGAAACTTCACCAGACTGTGTGAGACAGCACAAAACTACACCGGACTGTGAGAGACTGCACAAAACTACACTAGACTGTGTGAGACAGCACAAAACTACACCAGACTGTGAGAGACAGCACAAACCCACACTAGACTGTGTGACACAGCACAAACCCAAACTAGACTGTGTGAGACAGCACTAAACTACACTGGACTGTGTGGGACAGCACAAAACCACACTAGACTGTGTGAGACAGCACAAAACTACACCAGACGGTGAGAGACAGGACAAACCCATACTAGACTGTGCGAGACAGCAGAAACCCACACTAGACTGTGTGACAGAGCACAAACCCACACTAGACTGTGTGAGACAGCACTAAACTAACCTGGACTGTGTGGGACAGCACAAAACCACACTAGACTGTGTGAGACGGCAGGAAACTTCACCAGACTGTGTGAGACAGCACAAAACTACACCAGACTGTGAGAGACAATACAAAACCACACTAGACTGTGTGAGACAGCACAAAACAACACCAGACTGTGTGAGACAGCACAAAACCACACTAGACTGTGTGAGACAGCACAAAACCACACTAGACTGTGTGAGACGGCACAAAACTACACTAGACTGTGTGCGACAACACAAAACTACACTAGACTGTGTGAGACAGCACAAAACTACACCAGACTGTGAGAGACAATACAAAACCACACTAGACTGTGTGAGACAGCACAAAACAACACCAGACTGTGTGAGACAGCACAAAACAACACCAGACTGTGTGAGACAGCACAAAACAACACCAGACTGTGTGAGACAGCACAAAACCACACTAGACTGTGTGAGACAGCACAAAACCACACTAGACTGTGTGAGACGGCACAAAACTACACTAGACTGTGTGCGACAACACAAAGCTACACTAGACTGTGTGAGACAACACAAAACTACACTAGACTGTGTGAGACAGCACAAAACTACACCAGACTGTGAGAGACAATACAAAACCACACTAGACTGTGTGAGACAGCACAAAACAACACCAGACTGTGTGAGACAATTCAAAACCACACTAGACTGTGTGAGACAGCACAAAACCACACTAGACTGTGTGAGACAACACAAGACTACACTAGACTGTGTGACATAGCACAAGACTACACTAGACTGTGTGAGACAACGCAAAACCACACTAGACTGTGTGAGACAGCACAAAACCACACTAGACTGTGTGAGACAGCACAAAATCACACTAGACTGTGTGAGACAGCACAAAACTACACCAGACTCTGTGAGACAGCACAATACTACACCAGACTCTGTGAGACAGCACAAAACTACACCAGACTCTGTGAGACAGCACAAAACTACACTAGAGTGTGTGAGACAGCACAAAACTACACTAGACTGTGTGAGACAGCACAAAACCACACTAGACTGTGTGAGACAACACAAGACTACACTAGACTGTGTGACATAGCACAAGACTACACTAGACTGTGTGAGACAACGCAAAACCTCACTAGACTGTGTGAGACAACACAAAACTACACCAGACTCTGTGAGACAGCACAAAACTACACTAGAGTGTCTGAGACAGCACAAGGCTACACTAGACTGTGTGACACAGCACAAAACCACATTTGACTGTATGAGACAGCAGGAAACTACACCAGACTGTGTGAGACAGCACAAAACTACACCAGACTGTGTGAGACAGCACAAAACAACACCAGACTGTGTGAGACAACACACAACTACACCAGACTGTGCGAGACAGCACAAATCCACACTAGACTGTGTGAGACAGCACAAAACCACACTAGACTGTGTGAGAAAGCACAAAACCACACTAGACTTTGTGAGACAATACAAAACGACACCAGACTGAGAGGGACAGCACAAAACTACACTACACTGTGTGAGACAGCACAAAACTACACTAGACTGTGTGAGACAACACAAAACTACACCAGACTTTGTGACACAGCACAAAACTACACCAGACTGTGTGAGACAGCACAAAACTACACTAGACTGTGTGTGACAACACAAAGCTACACTAGACTGTGTGACACAGCACAAGACTACACTAGACTGTGTGAGACAACACAACGCCACACCAGACTGTGTGAGACAGCACAAAACCACATTAGTCTGTGTGAGACAGCACAAAACTACACTAGACTGTGTGGGACAGCACAAAACCACACTAGACTGTGTGAGACGGCAGGAAACTTCACCAGACTGTGTGAGACAGCACAAAACTACACCGGACTGTGAGAGACTGCACAAAACTACACTAGACTGTGTGAGACAGCACAAAACTACACCAGACTGTGAGAGACAGCACAAACCCACACTAGACTGTGTGACACAGCACAAACCCAAACTAGACTGTGTGAGACAGCACTAAACTACACTGGACTGTGTGGGACAGCACAAAACCACACTAGACTGTGTGAGACAGCACAAAACTACACCAGACGGTGAGAGACAGGACAAACCCATACTAGACTGTGCGAGACAGCAGAAACCCACACTAGACTGTGTGACAGAGCACAAACCCACACTAGACTGTGTGAGACAGCACTAAACTAACCTGGACTGTGTGGGACAGCACAAAACCACACTAGACTGTGTGAGACGGCAGGAAACTTCACCAGACTGTGTGAGACAGCACAAAACTACACCAGACTGTGAGAGACAATACAAAACCACACTAGACTGTGTGAGACAGCACAAAACAACACCAGACTGTGTGAGACAGCACAAAACCACACTAGACTGTGTGAGACAGCACAAAACCACACTAGACTGTGTGAGACGGCACAAAACTACACTAGACTGTGTGCGACAACACAAAACTACACTAGACTGTGTGAGACAGCACAAAACTACACCAGACTGTGAGAGACAATACAAAACCACACTAGACTGTGTGAGACAGCACAAAACAACACCAGACTGTGTGAGACAGCACAAAACAACACCAGACTGTGTGAGACAGCACAAAACAACACCAGACTGTGTGAGACAGCACAAAACCACACTAGACTGTGTGAGACAGCACAAAACCACACTAGACTGTGTGAGACGGCACAAAACTACACTAGACTGTGTGCGACAACACAAAGCTACACTAGACTGTGTGAGACAACACAAAACTACACTAGACTGTGTGAGACAGCACAAAACTACACCAGACTGTGAGAGACAATACAAAACCACACTAGACTGTGTGAGACAGCACAAAACAACACCAGACTGTGTGAGACAATTCAAAACCACACTAGACTGTGTGAGACAGCACAAAACCACACTAGACTGTGTGAGACAACACAAGACTACACTAGACTGTGTGACATAGCACAAGACTACACTAGACTGTGTGAGACAACGCAAAACCACACTAGACTGTGTGAGACAGCACAAAACCACACTAGACTGTGTGAGACAGCACAAAATCACACTAGACTGTGTGAGACAGCACAAAACTACACCAGACTCTGTGAGACAGCACAATACTACACCAGACTCTGTGAGACAGCACAAAACTACACCAGACTCTGTGAGACAGCACAAAACTACACTAGAGTGTGTGAGACAGCACAAAACTACACTAGACTGTGTGAGACAGCACAAAACCACACTAGACTGTGTGAGACAACACAAGACTACACTAGACTGTGTGACATAGCACAAGACTACACTAGACTGTGTGAGACAACGCAAAACCTCACTAGACTGTGTGAGACAACACAAAACTACACCAGACTCTGTGAGACAGCACAAAACTACACTAGAGTGTCTGAGACAGCACAAGGCTACACTAGACTGTGTGACACAGCACAAAACCACATTTGACTGTATGAGACAGCAGGAAACTACACCAGACTGTGTGAGACAGCACAAAACTACACCAGACTGTGAGAGACAGCACAGAACTACACTAGACTGTGAGAGACAGCACAAAACTACACTAGACTGTGTGAGACAGCACACAACTACACTAGACTGTGTGAGACAACACAATACTACACCAGACTGTGTGAGACAACACAAAACTACACTAGACTGTGTGAGACAGCACAAAACTACACTAGACTGTGTGCGACAACACAAAGCTACACTAGACTGTGTGACACAGCACAAGACTACACTAGACTGTGTGAGACAACACAACGCCACACTAGACTGTGTGAGACAGCACAAAACCACACTAGGCTGTGTGAGACAACACAAAACTACACCAGACTGTGTGAGACAGCACCAAACCACACTAGACTTTGTGAGACAACACACAACCACACTAGACTGTGTGAGACAGCACAAAACTACACTAGACTGTGTGGGACAGCACAAAACCACACTAGACTGTGTGAGACAGCACAAAACTACACCAGACGGTGAGAGACAGCACAAAACTACACCAGACTGTGAGAGACAATACAAAACCACACTAGACTGTGTGAGACAGCACAAAACCACACTAGACTGTGTGAGACAACACAAGACTACACTAGACTGTGTGACATAGCACAAGACTACACTAGACTGTGTGAGACAACGCAAAACCACACTAGACTGTGTGAGACAGCACAAAACCACACTAGACTGTGTGAGACAGCACAAAACCACACTAGACTGTGTGAGACAGCACAAAACTACACCAGACTCTGTGAGACAGCACAAAACTACACCAGACTGTGAGAGACAGCACAAAACTACACCAGACTCTGTGAGACAGCACAAAACTACACTAGAGTGTGTGAGACAGCACAAGGCTACACTAGACTGTGTGAGACAGCACAAAACCACACTAGACTGTGTGAGACAACACAAGACTACACTAGACTGTGTGACATAGCACAAGACTACACTAGACTGTGTGAGACAACGCAAAACCTCACTAGACTGCGTGAGACAACACAAAACTACACCAGACTCTGTGAGACAGCACGAAACTACACTAGAGTGTGTGAGACAGCACAAGGCTACACTAGACTGTGTGAGACAGCACAAAACCACATTTGACTGTGTGAGACAGCAGGAAACTACACCAGACTGTGTGAGACAGCACAAAACTACACCAGACTGTGAGAGACAGCACAAAACTACACTAGACTGTGTGAGACAGCACACAACTACACTAGACTGTGTGAGACAACACAATACTACACCAGACTGTATGAGACAGCACAAAACTACACTAGACTGTGTGAGACAGCACAAAACTACACTAGACTGTGTGCGACAACACAAAGCTACACTAGACTGTGTGACACAGCACAAGACTACACTAGACTGTGTGAGACAACACAACGCCACACTAGACTGTGTGAGACAGCACAAAACCACACTAGGCTGTGTGAGACAACACAAAACTACACCAGACTGTGTGAGACAGCACCAAACCACACTAGACTGTGTGAGACAGCACAAAACCACACTAGACTGTGTGAGACAGCACAAAACCACACTAGACTGTGTGAGACAGCACAAAACTACACTAGACTTTGTGAGACAACACACAACCACACTAGACTGTGTGAGACTGCACAAAATTACACTAGACTGTGTGAGACAGCACTAAACTACACCAGACTGTGTGAGACAGCATCACACTACACTAGACCGTGTGGGACAGCATAAAACCACACTAGACTGTGTGAGACAGCACAAAACCACATTTGACTGTGTGAGACAGCAGGAAACTACACCAGACTGTGTGAGACAGCACAAAACTACACCAGACTGTGAGAGACAGCACAAAACTACACTAGACTGTGTGAGACAGCACACAACTACACTAGACTGTGTGAGACAACACAATATTACACCAGACTGTATGAGACAGCACAAAACTACACTAGACTGTGTGAGACAGCACAAAACTACACTAGACTGTGTGCGACAACACAAAGCTACACTAGACTGTGTGACACAGCACAAGACTACACTAGACTGTGTGAGACAACACAACGCCACACTAGACTGTGTGAGACAGCACAAAACCACACTAGGCTGTGTGAGACAACACAAAACTACACCAGACTGTGTGAGACAGCACCAAACCACACTAGACTGTGTGAGACAGCACAAAACCACACTAGACTGTGTGAGACAGCACAAAACCACACTAGACTGTGTGAGACAGCACAAAACTACACTAGACTTTGTGAGACAACACACAACCACACTAGACTGTGTGAGACTGCACAAAATTACACTAGACTGTGTGAGACAGCACAAAACTACACCAGACTGTGTGAGACAGCATCACACTACACTAGACCGTGTGGGACAGCATAAAACCACACTAGACTGTGTGAGACAGCAGGAAACTACACCAGACTGTGTGAGACAGCACAAAACTACACCAGACTGTGTGAGACAGCACAAAACAACACCAGACTGTGTGAGACAACACACAACTACACCAGACTGTGCGAGACAGCACAAATCCACACTAGACTGTGTGAGACAGCACAAAACCACACTAGACTGTGTGAGAAAGCACAAAACCACACTAGACTTTGTGAGACAATACAAAACGACACCAGACTGAGAGGGACAGCACAAAACTACACTAGACTGTGTGAGACAGCACAAAACTACACTAGACTGTGTGAGACAGCACAAAACTACACTACACTGTGTGAGACAGCACAACACCACAGTAGACTGTGTGAGACAACACAAAACTACACCAGACTGTGTGACACAGCACAAAACTACACCAGACTGTGTGAGAAAGCACAAAACTACACTAGACTGTGTGCGACAACACAAAGCTACACTAGACTGTGTGACACAGCACAAGACTACACTAGACTGTGTGAGACAACAGAACGCCACACCAGACTGTGTGAGACAGCACAAAACCACATTAGTCTGTGTGAGACAGCACAAAACTACACTAGACTGTGTGGGACAGCACAAAACCACACTAGACTGTGTGAGACGGCAGGAATCTTCACCAGACTGTGTGAGACAGCACAAAACTACACCGGACTGTGAGAGACTGCACAAAACTACACTAGACTGTGTGAGACAGCACAAAACTACACCAGACTGTGAGAGACAGCACAAACCCACACTAGACTGTGTGACACAGCACAAACCCACACTAGACTGTGTGAGACAGCACTAAACTACACTGGACTGTGTGGGACAGCACAAAACCACACTAGACTGTGTGAGACAGCACAAAACTACACCAGACGGTGAGAGACAGCACAAACCCATACTAGACTGTGCGAGACAGCAGAAACCCACACTAGACTGTGTGACAGAGCACAAACCCACACTAGACTGTGTGAGACAGCACTAAACTACACTGGACTGTGTGGGACAGCACAAAACCACACTAGACTGTGTGAGACGGCAGGAAACTTCACCAGACTGTGTGAGACAGCACAAAACTACACCAGACTGTGAGAGACAATACAAAACCACACTAGACTGTGTGAGACAGCACAAAACAACACCAGACTGTGTGAGACAACACACAACTACACCAGACTGTGCGAGACAGCACAAAATCACACTAGACTGTGTGAGACAGCACAAAACCACACTAGACTGTGTGAGACGGCACAAAACTACACTAGACTGTGTGCGACAACACAAAGCTACACTAGACTGTGTGACACAGCACAAGACTACACTAGACTGTGTGAGACAACGCAACGCCACACCAGACTGTGTGAGACAGCACAAAACCACATTAGACTGTGTGAGACAGCACAAAACTACACTAGACAGTGTGAGACAGCACAAAACTACACCAGACTGTGAGAGACAGCACAAACCCACACTAGACTGTGTGACACAGCACAAACCCACACTAGACTGTGTGAGACAGCACTAAACTACACTGGACTGTGTGGGACAGCACAAAACCACACTAGACTGTGTGAGACAGCACAAAACTACACCAGACGGTGAGAGACAGCACAAAACCATACTAGACTGTGCGAGACAGCACAAACCCACACTAGACTGTGTGACAGAGCACAAACCCACACTAGACTGTGTGAGACAGCACTAAACTACACTGGACTGTGTGGGACAGCACAAAACCACACTAGACTGTGTGAGACAGCAGGAAACTACACCAGACTGTGTGAGACAGCACAAAACTACACCAGACTGTGTGAGACAGCACAAAACAACACCAGACTGTGTGAGACAACACACAACTACACCAGACTGTGCGAGACAGCACAAATCCACACTAGACTGTGTGAGACAGCACAAAACCACACTAGACTGTGTGAGAAAGCACAAAACCACACTAGACTTTGTGAGACAATACAAAACGACACCAGACTGAGAGGGACAGCACAAAACTACACTAGACTGTGTGAGACAGCACAAAACTACACTAGACTGTGTGAGACAGCACAAAACTACACTACACTGTGTGAGACAGCACAACACCACAGTAGACTGTGTGAGACAACACAAAACTACACCAGACTGTGTGACACAGCACAAAACTACACCAGACTGTGTGAGAAAGCACAAAACTACACTAGACTGTGTGCGACAACACAAAGCTACACTAGACTGTGTGACACAGCACAAGACAACACTAGACTGTGTGAGACAACACAACGCCACACCAGACTGTGTGAGACAGCACAAAACCACATTAGTCTGTGTGAGACAGCACAAAACTACACTAGACTGTGTGGGACAGCACAAAACCACACTAGACTGTGTGAGACGGCAGGAATCTTCACCAGACTGTGTGAGACAGCACAAAACTACACCGGACTGTGAGAGACTGCACAAAACTACACTAGACTGTGTGAGACAGCACAAAACTACACCAGACTGTGAGAGACAGCACAAACCCACACTAGACTGTGTGACACAGCACAAACCCACACTAGACTGTGTGAGACAGCACTAAACTACACTGGACTGTGTGGGACAGCACAAAACCACACTAGACTGTGTGAGACAGCACAAAACTACACCAGACGGTGAGAGACAGCACAAACCCATACTAGACTGTGCGAGACAGCAGAAACCCACACTAGACTGTGTGACAGAGCACAAACCCACACTAGACTGTGTGAGACAGCACTAAACTACACTGGACTGTGTGGGACAGCACAAAACCACACTAGACTGTGTGAGACGGCAGGAAACTTCACCAGACTGTGTGAGACAGCACAAAACTACACCAGACTGTGAGAGACAATACAAAACCACACTAGACTGTGTGAGACAGCACAAAACAACACCAGACTGTGTGAGACAACACACAACTACACCAGACTGTGCGAGACAGCACAAAATCACACTAGACTGTGTGAGACAGCACAAAACCACACTAGACTGTGTGAGACGGCACAAAACTACACTAGACTGTGTGCGACAACACAAAGCTACACTAGACTGTGTGACACAGCACAAGACTACACTAGACTGTGTGAGACAACGCAACGCCACACTAGACTGTGTGAGACAGCACAAAACCACACTAGGCTGTGTGAGACAACACAAAACTACACCAGACTGTGTGAGACAGCACCAAACCACACTAGACTGTGTGAGACAGCACAAAACCACACTAGACTGTGTGAGACAGCACAAAACCACACTAGACTGTGTGAGACAGCACAAAACTACACTAGACTTTGTGAGACAACACACAACCACACTAGACTGTGTGAGACTGCACAAAATTACACTAGACTGTGTGAGACAGCACAAAACTACACCAGACTGTGTGAGACAGCATCACACTACACTAGACCGTGTGGGACAGCATAAAACCACACTAGACTGTGTGAGACAGCAGGAAACTACACCAGACTGTGTGAGACAGCACAAAACTACACCAGACTGTGTGAGACAGCACAAAACAACACCAGACTGTGTGAGACAACACACAACTACACCAGACTGTGCGAGACAGCACAAATCCACACTAGACTGTGTGAGACAGCACAAAACCACACTAGACTGTGTGAGAAAGCACAAAACCACACTAGACTTTGTGAGACAATACAAAACGACACCAGACTGAGAGGGACAGCACAAAACTACACTAGACTGTGTGAGACAGCACAAAACTACACTAGACTGTGTGAGACAGCACAAAACTACACTACACTGTGTGAGACAGCACAACACCACAGTAGACTGTGTGAGACAACACAAAACTACACCAGACTGTGTGACACAGCACAAAACTACACCAGACTGTGTGAGAAAGCACAAAACTACACTAGACTGTGTGCGACAACACAAAGCTACACTAGACTGTGTGACACAGCACAAGACTACACTAGACTGTGTGAGACAACAGAACGCCACACCAGACTGTGTGAGACAGCACAAAACCACATTAGTCTGTGTGAGACAGCACAAAACTACACTAGACTGTGTGGGACAGCACAAAACCACACTAGACTGTGTGAGACGGCAGGAATCTTCACCAGACTGTGTGAGACAGCACAAAACTACACCGGACTGTGAGAGACTG
Organism: Hypanus sabinus; assembly: GCF_030144855.1. Taxonomy (NCBI): domain Eukaryota; kingdom Metazoa; phylum Chordata; class Chondrichthyes; order Myliobatiformes; family Dasyatidae; genus Hypanus; species Hypanus sabinus. The sequence continues at coordinate 34,208 of NW_026781495.1, read as the reverse complement.
CACAAAACTACACTAGACTGTGTGAGACAGCACAAAACTACACCAGACTGTGAGAGACAGCACAAACCCACACTAGACTGTGTGACACAGCACAAACCCACACTAGACTGTGTGAGACAGCACTAAACTACACTGGACTGTGTGGGACAGCACAAAACCACACTAGACTGTGTGAGACAGCACAAAACTACACCAGACGGTGAGAGACAGCACAAACCCATACTAGACTGTGCGAGACAGCAGAAACCCACACTAGACTGTGTGACAGAGCACAAACCCACACTAGACTGTGTGAGACAGCACTAAACTACACTGGACTGTGTGGGACAGCACAAAACCACACTAGACTGTGTGAGACGGCAGGAAACTTCACCAGACTGTGTGAGACAGCACAAAACTACACCAGACTGTGAGAGACAATACAAAACCACACTAGACTGTGTGAGACAGCACAAAACAACACCAGACTGTGTGAGACAACACACAACTACACCAGACTGTGCGAGACAGCACAAAATCACACTAGACTGTGTGAGACAGCACAAAACCACACTAGACTGTGTGAGACGGCACAAAACTACACTAGACTGTGTGCGACAACACAAAGCTACACTAGACTGTGTGACACAGCACAAGACTACACTAGACTGTGTGAGACAACGCAACGCCACACCAGACTGTGTGAGACAGCACAAAACCACATTAGACTGTGTGAGACAGCACAAAACTACACTAGACAGTGTGAGACAGCACAAAACTACACCAGACTGTGAGAGACAGCACAAACCCACACTAGACTGTGTGACACAGCACAAACCCACACTAGACTGTGTGAGACAGCACTAAACTACACTGGACTGTGTGGGACAGCACAAAACCACACTAGACTGTGTGAGACAGCACAAAACTACACCAGACGGTGAGAGACAGCACAAAACCATACTAGACTGTGCGAGACAGCACAAACCCACACTAGACTGTGTGACAGAGCACAAACCCACACTAGACTGTGTGAGACAGCACTAAACTACACTGGACTGTGTGGGACAGCACAAAACCACACTAGACTGTGTGAGACAGCAGGAAACTACACCAGACTGTGTGAGACAGCACAAAACTACACCAGACTGTGTGAGACAGCACAAAACAACACCAGACTGTGTGAGACAACACACAACTACACCAGACTGTGCGAGACAGCACAAATCCACACTAGACTGTGTGAGACAGCACAAAACCACACTAGACTGTGTGAGAAAGCACAAAACCACACTAGACTTTGTGAGACAATACAAAACGACACCAGACTGAGAGGGACAGCACAAAACTACACTAGACTGTGTGAGACAGCACAAAACTACACTAGACTGTGTGAGACAGCACAAAACTACACTACACTGTGTAAGACAGCACAACACCACAGTAGACTGTGTGAGACAACACAAAACTACACCAGACTGTGTGACACAGCACAAAACTACACCAGACTGTGTGAGAAAGCACAAAACTACACTAGACTGTGTGCGACAACACAAAGCTACACTAGACTGTGTGACACAGCACAAGACAACACTAGACTGTGTGAGACAACACAACGCCACACCAGACTGTGTGAGACAGCACAAAACCACATTAGTCTGTGTGAGACAGCACAAAACTACACTAGACTGTGTGGGACAGCACAAAACCACACTAGACTGTGTGAGACGGCAGGAATCTTCACCAGACTGTGTGAGACAGCACAAAACTACACCGGACTGTGAGAGACTGCACAAAACTACACTAGACTGTGTGAGACAGCACAAAACTACACCAGACTGTGAGAGACAGCACAAACCCACACTAGACTGTGTGACACAGCACAAACCCACACTAGACTGTGTGAGACAGCACTAAACTACACTGGACTGTGTGGGACAGCACAAAACCACACTAGACTGTGTGAGACAGCACAAAACTACACCAGACGGTGAGAGACAGCACAAACCCATACTAGACTGTGCGAGACAGCAGAAACCCACACTAGACTGTGTGACAGAGCACAAACCCACACTAGACTGTGTGAGACAGCACTAAACTACACTGGACTGTGTGGGACAGCACAAAACCACACTAGACTGTGTGAGACGGCAGGAAACTTCACCAGACTGTGTGAGACAGCACAAAACTACACCAGACTGTGAGAGACAATACAAAACCACACTAGACTGTGTGAGACAGCACAAAACAATACCAGACTGTGTGAGACAACACACAACTACACCAGACTGTGCGAGACAGCACAAAATCACACTAGACTGTGTGAGACAGCACAAAACCACACTAGACTGTGTGAGACGGCACAAAACTACACTAGACTGTGTGCGACAACACAAAGCTACACTAGACTGTGTGACACAGCACAAGACTACACTAGACTGTGTGAGACAACGCAACGCCACACCAGACTGTGTGAGACAGCACAAAACCACATTAGACTGTGTGAGACAGCACAAAACTACACTAGACAGTGTGAGACAGCACAAAACTACACCAGACTGTGAGAGACAGCACAAACCCACACTAGACTGTGTGACACAGCACAAACCCACACTAGACTGTGTGAGACAGCACTAAACTACACTGGACTGTGTGGGACAGCACAAAACCACACTAGACTGTGTGAGACAGCACAAAACTACACCAGACGGTGAGAGACAGCAGAAAACCATACTAGACTGTGCGAGACAGCACAAACCCACACTAGACTGTGTGACAGAGCACAAACCCACACTAGACTGTGTGAGACAGCACTAAACTACACTGGACTGTGTGGGACAGCACAAAACCACACTAGACTGTGTGAGACGGCAGGAAACTTCACCAGACTGTGTGAGACAGCACAAAACTACACCAGACTGTGAGAGACAATACAAGACTACACTAGACTGTGTGACATAGCACAAGACTACACTAGACTGTGTGAGACAGCACAAAACCACACTAGACTGTGTGAGACAACACAAGACTACACTAGACTGTGTGACATAGCACAAGACTACACTAGACTGTGTGAGACAACACAAAACTACACCAGACTCTGTGAGACAGCACAAAACTACACTAGAGTGTGTGAGACAGCACAAGGCTACACTAGACTGTGTGAGACAGCACAAAACCACATTTGACTGTGTGAGACAGCAGGAAACTACACCAGACTGTGTGAGACAGCACAAAACTACACCAGACTGTGAGAGACAGCACAAAACTACACTAGACTGTGAGAGACAGCACAAAACAACACCAGACTGTGTGAGACAACACACAACTACACCAGACTGTGCGAGACAGCACAAAATCACACTAGACTGTGTGAGACAGCGCAAAACCACACTAGACTGTGTGAGACGGCACAAAACTACACTAGACTGTGTGCGACAACACAAAGCTACACTAGACTGTGTGACACAGCACAAGACTACACTAGACTGTGTGAGACAACGCAACGCCACACCAGACTGTGTGAGACAGCACAAAACCACATTAGACTGTGTGAGACAGCACAAAACTACACTAGACAGTGTGAGACAGCACAAAACTACACCAGACTGTGAGAGACAGCACAAACCCACACTAGACTGTGTGACACAGCACAAACCCACACTAGACTGTGTGAGACAGCACTAAACTACACTGGACTGTGTGGGACAGCACAAAACCACACTAGACTGTGTGAGACAGCACAAAACTACACCAGACGGTGAGAGACAGCACAAAACCATACTAGACTGTGCGAGACAGCACAAACCCACACTAGACTGTGTGACAGAGCACAAACCCACACTAGACTGTGTGAGACAGCACTAAACTACACTGGACTGTGTGGGACAGCACAAAACCACACTAGACTGTGTGAGACAGCAGGAAACTACACCAGACTGTGTGAGACAGCACAAAACTACACCAGACTGTGTGAGACAGCACAAAACAACACCAGACTGTGTGAGACAACACACAACTACACCAGACTGTGCGAGACAGCACAAATCCACACTAGACTGTGTGAGACAGCACAAAACCACACTAGACTGTGTGAGAAAGCACAAAACCACACTAGACTTTGTGAGACAATACAAAACGACACCAGACTGAGAGGGACAGCACAAAACTACACTAGACTGTGTGAGACAGCACAAAACTACACTAGACTGTGTGAGACAGCACAAAACTACACTACACTGTGTGAGACAGCACAACACCACAGTAGACTGTGTGAGACAACACAAAACTACACCAGACTGTGTGACACAGCACAAAACTACACCAGACTGTGTGAGAAAGCACAAAACTACACTAGACTGTGTGCGACAACACAAAGCTACACTAGACTGTGTGACACAACACAAGACAACACTAGACTGTGTGAGACAACACAACGCCACACCAGACTGTGTGAGACAGCACAAAACCACATTAGTCTGTGTGAGACAGCACAAAACTACACTAGACTGTGTGGGACAGCACAAAACCACACTAGACTGTGTGAGACGGCAGGAATTTTCACCAGACTGTGTGAGACAGCACAAAACTACACCGGACTGTGAGAGACTGCACAAAACTACACTAGACTGTGTGAGACAGCACAAAACTACACCAGACTGTGAGAGACAGCACAAACCCACACTAGACTGTGTGACACAGCACAAACCCACACTAGACTGTGTGAGACAGCACTAAACTACACTGGACTGTGTGGGACAGCACAAAACCACACTAGACTGTGTGAGACAGCACAAAACTACACCAGACGGTGAGAGACAGCACAAACCCATACTAGACTGTGCGAGACAGCAGAAACCCACACTAGACTGTGTGACAGAGCACAAACCCACACTAGACTGTGTGAGACAGCACTAAACTACACTGGACTGTGTGGGACAGCACAAAACCACACTAGACTGTGTGAGACGGCAGGAAACTTCACCAGACTGTGTGAGACAGCACAAAACTACACCAGACTGTGAGAGACAATACAAAACCACACTAGACTGTGTGAGACAGCACAAAACAACACCAGACTGTGTGAGACAACACACAACTACACCAGACTGTGCGAGACAGCACAAAATCACACTAGACTGTGTGAGACAGCACAAAACCACACTAGACTGTGTGAGACGGCACAAAACTACACTAGACTGTGTGCGACAACACAAAGCTACACTAGACTGTGTGACACAGCACAAGACTACACTAGACTGTGTGAGACAACGCAACGCCACACCAGACTGTGTGAGACAGCACAAAACCACATTAGACTGTGTGAGACAGCACAAAACTACACTAGACAGTGTGAGACAGCACAAAACTACACCAGACTGTGAGAGACAGCACAAACCCACACTAGACTGTGTGACACAGCACAAACCCACACTAGACTGTGTGAGACAGCACTAAACTACACTGGACTGTGTGGGACAGCACAAAACCACACTAGACTGTGTGAGACAGCACAAAACTACACCAGACGGTGAGAGACAGCACAAAACCATACTAGACTGTGCGAGACAGCACAAACCCACACTAGACTGTGTGACAGAGCACAAACCCACACTAGACTGTGTGAGACAGCACTAAACTACACTGGACTGTGTGGGACAGCACAAAACCACACTAGACTGTGTGAGACGGCAGGAAACTTCACCAGACTGTGTGAGACAGCACAAAACTACACCAGACTGTGAGAGACAATACAAGACTACACTAGACTGTGTGACATAGCACAAGACTACACTAGACTGTGTGAGACAGCACAAAACCACACTAGACTGTGTGAGACAACACAAGACTACACTAGACTGTGTGACATAGCACAAGACTACACTAGACTGTGTGAGACAACACAAAACTACACTAGACTGTGTGAGACAACGCAAAACCACACTAGACTGTGTGAGACAGGACAAAACCACACTAGACTGTGTGAGACAGCACTAAACCACACCTGACTGTGTGAGACAGCACAAAACTACACCGGACTCCGTGAGACAGCAGAAAACTACACCAGACTGTGTGAGACAGCACAAAACTACACCAGACTCTGTGAGACAGCACAAAACCACACTAGACTGTGTGAGACAGCACAAGACTACACTAGACTGTGTGACATAGCACAAGACTACACTAGACTGTGTGAGACAACGCAAAACCTCACTAGACTGTGTGAGACAACACAAAACTACACCAGACTCTGTGAGACAGCACAAAACTACACTAGAGTGTGTGAGACAGCACAAGGCTACACTAGACTGTGTGAGACAGCACAAAACCACATTTGACTGTGTGAGACAGCAGGAAACTACACCAGACTGTGTGAGACAGCACAAAACTACACCAGACTGTGAGAGACAGCACAAAACTACACTAGACTGTGAGAGACAGCACAAAACTACACTAGACTGTGTGAGACAGCACACAACTACACTAGACTGTGTGAGACAACACAATACTACACCAGACTGTGTGAGACAGCACAAAACTACACTAGACTGTGTGAGACAGCACAAAACTACACTAGACTGTGTGCGACAACACAAAGCTACACTAGACTGTGTGACACAGCACAAGACTACACTAGACTGTGTGAGACAACACAACGCCACACTAGACTGTGTGAGACAGCACAAAACCACACTAGGCTGTGTGAGACAACACAAAACTACACCAGACTGTGTGAGACAGCACCAAACCACACTAGACTGTGTGAAACAGCACAAAACCACACTAGACTGTGTGAGACAGCACAAACCCACACTAGACTGTGTGAGACAGCACTAAACTACACTGGACTGTGTGGGACAGCACAAAACCACACTAGACTGTGTGAGACAGCACAAAACTACACCAGACGGTGAGAGACAGCACAAACCCATACTAGACTGTGCGAGACAGCACAAACCCACACTAGACTGTGTGACAGAGCACAAACCCACACTAGACTGTGTGAGACAGCACTAAACTACACTGGACTGTGTCCGACAGCACAAAACCACACTAGACTGTGTGAGACGGCAGGAAACTTCACCAGACTGTGTGAGACAGCACAAAACTACACCAGACTGTGAGAGACAATACAAAACCACACTAGACTGTGTGAGACAGCACAAAACCACAGTAGACTGTGTGAGACAACACAAGACTACACTAGACTGTGTGACATAGCACAAGACTACACTAGACTGTGTGAGACAACGCAAAACCACACTAGACTGTGTGAGACAGCACAAAACCACACCTGACTGTGTGAGACAGCACAAAACTACACCAGACTCTGTGAGACAGCACAAAACTACACCAGACTGTGTGAGACAGCACAAAACTACACCAGACTCTGTGAGACAGCACAAAACTACACTAGAGTGTGTGAGACAGCACAAGGCTACACTAGACTGTGTGAGACAGCACAAAACCACACTAGACTGTGTGAGACAACACAAGACTACACTAGACTGTGTGACATAGCACAAGACTACACTAGACTGTGTGAGACAACACAAAACTACACCAGACTCTGTGAGACAGCACAAAACTACACTAGAGTGTGTGAGACAGCACAAGGCTACACTAGACTGTGTGAGACAGCACAAAACCACATTTGACTGTGTGAGACAGCAGGAAACTACACCAGACTGTGTGAGACAGCACAAACTACACCAGACTGTGAGAGACAGCACAAAACTACACTAGACTGTGAGAGACAGCACAAAACTACACTAGACTGTGTGAGACAGCACACAACTACACTAGACTGTGTGAGACAACACAATACTACACCAGACTGTGTGAGACAGCACAAAACTACACTAGACTGTGTGAGACAGCACAAAACTACACTAGACTGTGTGCGACAACACAAAGCTACACTAGACTGTGTGACACAGCACAAGACTACACTAGACTGTGTGAGACAACACAACGCCACACTAGACTGTGTGAGACAGCACAAAACCACACTAGGCTGTGTGAGACAACACAAAACTACACCAGACTGTGTGAGACAGCACCAAACCACACTAGACTGTGTGAGACAGCACAAAACTACACTGGACTGTGTGGGACAGCACAAAACCACACTAGACTGTGTGAGACAGCACAAAACTACACCAGACGGTGAGAGACAGCACAAACCCATACTAGACTGTGCGAGACAGCAGAAACCCACACTAGACTGTGTGACAGAGCACAAACCCACACTAGACTGTGTGAGACAGCACTAAACTACACTGGACTGTGTGGGTCAGCACAAAACCACACTAGACTGTGTGAGACGGCAGGAAACTTCACCAGACTGTGTGAGACAGCACAAAACTACACCAGACTGTGCGAGACAATACAAAACCATACTAGACTGTGTGAGACAGCACAAAACAACACCAGACTGTGTGAGACAACACACAACTACACCAGACTGTGCGAGACAGCACAAAATCACACTAGACTGTGTGAGACAGCACAAAACCACACTAGACTGTGTGAGACGGCACAAAACTACACTAGACTGTGTGCGACAACACAAAGCTACACTACACTGTGTGACACAGCACAAGACTACACTAGACTGTGTGAGACAACGCAACGCCACACCAGACTGTGTGAGACAGCACAAAACCACATTAGACTGTGTGAGACAGCACAAAACTACACTAGACTGTGTGGGACAGCACAAAACCACACTAGACTGTGTGAGACGGCAGGAAACTTCACCAGACTGTGTGAGACAGCACAAAACTACACCGGACTGTGAGAGACTGCACAAAACTACACTAGACAGTGTGAGACAGCACAAAACTACACCAGACTGTGAGAGACAGCACAAACCCACACTAGACTGTGTGACACAGCACAAACCCAAACTAGACTGTGTGAGACAGCAGGAAACTACACCAGACTGTGTGAGACAGCACAAAACTACACCAGACTGTGAGAGACAGCACAAAACTACACTAGACTGTGAGAGACAGCACAAAACTACACTAGACTGTGTGAGACAGCACACAACTACACTAGACTGTGTGAGACAACACAATACTACACCAGACTGTGTGAGACAGCACAAAACTACACTAGACTGTGTGAGACAGCACAAAACTACACTAGACTGTGTGCGACAACACAAAGCTACACTAGACTGTGTGACACAGCACAAGACTACACTAGACTGTGTGAGACAACACAACGCCACACTAGACTGTGTGAGACAGCACAAAACCACACTAGGCTGTGTGAGACAACACAAAACTACACCAGACTGTGTGAGACAGCACCAAACCACACTAGACTGTGTGAAACAGCACAAAACCACACTAGACTGTGTGAGACAGCACAAACCCACACTAGACTGTGTGAGACAGCACTAAACTACACTGGACTGTGTGGGACAGCACAAAACCACACTAGACTGTGTGAGACAGCACAAAACTACACCAGACGGTGAGAGACAGCACAAACCCATACTAGACTGTGCGAGACAGCACAAACCCACACTAGACTGTGTGACAGAGCACAAACCCACACTAGACTGTGTGAGACAGCACTAAACTACACTGGACTGTGTCCGACAGCACAAAACCACACTAGACTGTGTGAGACGGCAGGAAACTTCACCAGACTGTGTGAGACAGCACAAAACTACACCAGACTGTGAGAGACAATACAAAACCACACTAGACTGTGTGAGACAGCACAAAACCACAGTAGACTGTGTGAGACAACACAAGACTACACTAGACTGTGTGACATAGCACAAGACTACACTAGACTGTGTGAGACAACGCAAAACCACACTAGACTGTGTGAGACAGCACAAAACCACACCTGACTGTGTGAGACAGCACAAAACTACACCAGACTCTGTGAGACAGCACAAAACTACACCAGACTGTGTGAGACAGCACAAAACTACACCAGACTCTGTGAGACAGCACAAAACTACACTAGAGTGTGTGAGACAGCACAAGGCTACACTAGACTGTGTGAGACAGCACAAAACCACACTAGACTGTGTGAGACAACACAAGACTACACTAGACTGTGTGACATAGCACAAGACTACACTAGACTGTGTGAGACAACGCAAAACCTCACTAGACTGTGTGAGACAACACAAAACTACACCAGACTCTGTGAGACAGCACAAAACTACACTAGAGTGTGTGAGACAGCACAAGGCTACACTAGACTGTGTGAGACAGCACAAAACCACATTTGACTGTGTGAGACAGCAGGAAACTACACCAGACTGTGTGAGACAGCACAAAACTACACCAGACTGTGAGAGACAGCACAAAACTACACTAGACTGTGAGAGACAGCACAAAACTACACTAGACTGTGTGAGACAGCACACAACTACACTAGACTGTGTGAGACAACACAATACTACACCAGACTGTGTGAGACAGCACAAAACTACACTAGACTGTGTGAGACAGCACAAAACTACACTAGACTGTGTGCGACAACACAAAGCTACACTAGACTGTGTGACACAGCACAAGACTACACTAGACTGTGTGAGACAACACAACGCCACACTAGACTGTGTGAGACAGCACAAAACCACACTAGGCTGTGTGAGACAACACAAAACTACACCAGACTGTGTGAGACAGCACCAAACCACACTAGACTGTGTGAGACAGCACAAAACTACACTGGACTGTGTGGGACAGCACAAAACCACACTAGACTGTGTGAGACAGCACAAAACTACACCAGACGGTGAGAGACAGCACAAACCCATACTAGACTGTGCGAGACAGCAGAAACCCACACTAGACTGTGTGACAGAGCACAAACCCACACTAGACTGTGTGAGACAGCACTAAACTACACTGGACTGTGTGGGTCAGCACAAAACCACACTAGACTGTGTGAGACGGCAGGAAACTTCACCAGACTGTGTGAGACAGCACAAAACTACACCAGACTGTGCGAGACAATACAAAACCATACTAGACTGTGTGAGACAGCACAAAACAACACCAGACTGTGTGAGACAACACACAACTACACCAGACTGTGCGAGACAGCACAAAATCACACTAGACTGTGTGAGACAGCACAAAACCACACTAGACTGTGTGAGACGGCACAAAACTACACTAGACTGTGTGCGACAACACAAAGCTACACTACACTGTGTGACACAGCACAAGACTACACTAGACTGTGTGAGACAACGCAACGCCACACCAGACTGTGTGAGACAGCACAAAACCACATTAGACTGTGTGAGACAGCACAAAACTACACTAGACTGTGTGGGACAGCACAAAACCACACTAGACTGTGTGAGACGGCAGGAAACTTCACCAGACTGTGTGAGACAGCACAAAACTACACCGGACTGTGAGAGACTGCACAAAACTACACTAGACAGTGTGAGACAGCACAAAACTACACCAGACTGTGAGAGACAGCACAAACCCACACTAGACTGTGTGACACAGCACAAACCCAAACTAGACTGTGTGAGACAGCACAAAACTACACCAGACGGTGAGAGACAGCACAAACCCATACTAGACTGTGCGAGACAGCACAAACCCACACTAGACTGTGTGACAGAGCACAAACCCACACTAGACTGTGTGAGACAGCACTAAACTACACTGGACTGTGTGCGACAGCAAAAAACCACACTAGACTGTGTGAGACGGCAGGAAACTTCACCAGACTGTGTGAGACAGCACAAAACTACACCAGACTGTGAGAGACAATACAAAACCACACTAGACTGTGTGAGACAGCACAAAACCACACTAGACTGTGTGAGACAACACAAGACTACACTAGACTGTGTGACATAGCACAAGACTACACTAGACTGTGTGAGACAACGCAAAACCACACTAGACTGTGTGAGACAGCACAAAACCACACTAGACTGTGTGAGACAGCACAAAACCACACCTGACTGTGTGAGACAGCACAAAACTACACCAGACTGTGTGAGACAGCACAAAACTACACCAGACTCTGTGAGACAGCACAAAACAACACCAGACTGTGTGAGACAGCACAAAACTACACCAGACTCTGTGAGACAGCACAAAACTACACTAGAGTGTGTGAGACAGCACAAGGCTACACTAGACTGTGTGAGACAGCACAAAACCACACTAGACTGTGTGAGACAACACAAGACTACACTAGACTGTGTGACATAGCACAAGACTACACTAGACTGTGTGAGACAACGCAAAACCTCACTAGACTGTGTGAGACAACACAAAACTACACCAGACTCTGTGAGACAGCACAAAACTACACTAGAGTGTGTGAGACAGCACAAGGCTACACTAGACTGTGTGAGACAGCACAAAACCACATTTGACTGTGTGAGACAGCGGGAAACTACACCAGACTGTGTGAGACAGCACAAAACTACACCAGACTGTGAGAGACAGCACAAAACTACACTAGACTGTGAGAGACAGCACAAAACTACACTAGACTGTGTGAGACAGCACACAACTACACTAGACTGTGTGAGACAACACAATACTACACCAGACTGTGTGAGACAGCACAAAACTACACTAGACTGTGTGAGACAACGCAAAACCTCACTAGACTGTGTGAGACAACACAAAACTACACTAGACTGTGTGAGACAGGACAAAACCACACTAGACTGTGTGAGACAGCACTAAACCACACCTGACTGTGTGAGACAGCACAAAACTACACCGGACTCCGTGAGACAGCAGAAAACTACACCAGACTGTGTGACATAGCACAAGACTACACTAGACTGTGTGAGACAGCACAAAACCACACTAGACTGTGTGAGACAACACAAGACTACACTAGACTGTGTGACATAGCACAAGACTACACTAGACTGTGTGAGACAACACAAAACTACACTAGACTGTGTGAGACAACGCAAAACCACACTAGACTGTGTGAGACAGGACAAAACCACACTAGACTGTGTGAGACAGCACTAAACCACACCTGACTGTGTGAGACAGCACAAAACTACACCGGACTCCGTGAGACAGCAGAAAACTACACCAGACTGTGTGAGACAGCACAAAACTACACCAGACTCTGTGAGACAGCACAAAACCACACTAGACTGTGTGAGACAACACAAGACTACACTAGACTGTGTGACATAGCACAAGACTACACTAGACTGTGTGAGACAACGCAAAACCTCACTAGACTGTGTGAGACAACACAAAACTACACCAGACTCTGTGAGACAGCACAAAACTACACTAGAGTGTGTGAGACAGCACAAGGCTACACTAGACTGTGTGAGACAGCACAAAACCACATTTGACTGTGTGAGACAGCAGGAAACTACACCAGACTGTGTGAGACAGCACAAAACTACACCAGACTGTGAGAGACAGCACAAAACTACACTAGACTGTGAGAGACAGCACAAAACTACACTAGACTGTGTGAGACAGCACACAACTACACTAGACTGTGTGAGACAACACAATACTACACCAGACTGTGTGAGACAGCACAAAACTACACTAGACTGTGTGAGACAGCACAAAACTACACTAGACTGTGTGAGACAGCACAAAACTACACTAGACTGTGTGCGACAACACAAAGCTACACTAGACTGTGTGACACAGCACAAGACTACACTAGACTGTGTGAGACAACACAACGCCACACTAGACTGTGTGAGACAGCACAAAACCACACTAGGCTGTGTGAGACAACACAAAACTACACCAGACTGTGTGAGACAGCACCAAACCACACTAGACTGTGTGAGACAGCACAAAACTACACCAGACTCTGTGAGACAGCACAAAACTACACCAGACTGTGTGAGACAGCACAAAACTACACCAGACTCTGTGAGACAGCACAAAACTACACTAGAGTGTGTGAGACAGCACAAGGCTACACTAGACTGTGTGAGACAGCACAAAACCACACTAGACTGTGTGAGACAACACAAGACTACACTAGACTGTGTGACATAGCACAAGACTACACTAGACTGTGTGAGACAACGCAAAACCTCACTAGACTGTGTGAGACAACACAAAACTACACCAGACTCTGTGAGACAGCACAAAACTACACTAGAGTGTGTGAGACAGCACAAGGCTACACTAGACTGTGTGAGACAGCACAAAACCACATTTGACTGTGTGAGACAGCGGGAAACTACACCAGACTGTGTGAGACAGCACAAAACTACACCAGACTGTGAGAGACAGCACAAAACTACACTAGACTGTGAGAGACAGCACAAAACTACACTAGACTGTGTGAGACAGCACACAACTACACTAGACTGTGTGAGACAACACAATACTACACCAGACTGTGTGAGACAGCACAAAACTACACTAGACTGTGTGAGACAACGCAAAACCTCACTAGACTGTGTGAGACAACACAAAACTACACTAGACTGTGTGAGACAGGACAAAACCACACTAGACTGTGTGAGACAGCACTAAACCACACCTGACTGTGTGAGACAGCACAAAACTACACCGGACTCCGTGAGACAGAAAAAAAGTACACCAGACTGTGTGACATAGCACAAGACTACACTAGACTGTGTGAGACAGCACAAAACCACACTAGACTGTGTGAGACAACACAAGACTACACTAGACTGTGTGACATAGCACAAGACTACACTAGACTGTGTGAGACAACACAAAACTACACTAGACTGTGTGAGACAACGCAAAACCACACTAGACTGTGTGAGACAGGACAAAACCACACTAGACTGTGTGAGACAGCACTAAACCACACCTGACTGTGTGAGACAGCACAAAACTACACCGGACTCCGTGAGACAGCAGAAAACTACACCAGACTGTGTGAGACAGCACAAAACTACACCAGACTCTGTGAGACAGCACAAAACCACACTAGACTGTGTGAGACAACACAAGACTACACTAGACTGTGTGACATAGCACAAGACTACACTAGACTGTGTGAGACAACGCAAAACCTCACTAGACTGTGTGAGACAACACAAAACTACACCAGACTCTGTGAGACAGCACAAAACTACACTAGAGTGTGTGAGACAGCACAAGGCTACACTAGACTGTGTGAGACAGCACAAAACCACATTTGACTGTGTGAGACAGCAGGAAACTACACCAGACTGTGTGAGACAGCACAAAACTACACCAGACTGTGAGAGACAGCACAAAACTACACTAGACTGTGAGAGACAGCACAAAACTACACTAGACTGTGTGAGACAGCACACAACTACACTAGACTGTGTGAGACAACACAATACTACACCAGACTGTGTGAGACAGCACAAAACTACACTAGACTGTGTGAGACAGCACAAAACTACACTAGACTGTGTGAGACAGCACAAAACTACACTAGACTGTGTGCGACAACACAAAGCTACACTAGACTGTGTGACACAGCACAAGACTACACTAGACTGTGTGAGACAACACAACGCCACACTAGACTGTGTGAGACAGCACAAAACCACACTAGGCTGTGTGAGACAACACAAAACTACACCAGACTGTGTGAGACAGCACCAAACCACACTAGACTGTGTGAGACAGCACAAAACCACACTAGACTGTGTGAGACAGCACAAACCCACACTAGACTGTGTGAGACAGCACTAAACTACACTGGACTGTGTGGGACAGCACAAAACCACACTAGACTGTGTGAGACAGCACAAAACTACACCAGACGGTGAGAGACAGCACAAACCCATACTAGACTGTGCGAGACAGCACAAACCCACACTAGACTGTGTGACAGAGCACAAACCCACACTAGACTGTGTGAGACAGCACTAAACTACACTGGACTGTGTCCGACAGCACAAAACCACACTAGACTGTGTGAGACGGCAGGAAACTTCACCACACTGTGTGAGACAGCACAAAACTACACCAGACTGTGAGAGACAATACAAAACCACACTAGACTGTGTGAGACAGCACAAAACCACACTAGACTGTGTGAGACAACACAAGACTACACTAGACTGTGTGACATAGCACAAGACTACACTAGACTGTGTGAGACAACGCAAAACCACACTAGACTGTGTGAGACAGCACAAAACCACACCTGACTGTGTGAGACAGCACAAAACTACACCAGACTCTGTGAGACAGCACAAAACTACACCAGACTGTGTGAGACAGCACAAAACTACACCAGACTCTGTGAGACAGCACAAAACTACACTAGAGTGTGTGAGACAGCACAAGGCTACACTAGACTGTGTGAGACAGCACAAAACCACACTAGACTGTGTGAGACAACACAAGACTACACTAGACTGTGTGACATAGCACAAGACTACACTAGACTGTGTGAGACAACGCAAAACCTCACTAGACTGTGTGAGACAACACAAAACTACACCAGACTCTGTGAGACAGCACAAAACTACACTAGAGTGTGTGAGACAGCACAAGGCTACACTAGACGGTGTGAGACAGCACAAAACCACATTTGACTGTGTGAGACAGCAGGAAACTACACCAGACTGTGTGAGACAGCACAAAACTACACCAGACTGTGAGAGACAGCACAAAACTACACTAGACTGTGAGAGACAGCACAAAACTACACTAGACTGTGTGAGACAGCACACAACTACACTAGACTGTGTGAGACAACACAACGCCACACTAGACTGTGTGAGACAGCACAAAACCACACTAGGCTGTGTGAGACAACACAAAACTACACCAGACTGTGTGAGACAGCACCAAACCACACTAGACTGTGTGAGACAGCACAAAACTACACTGGACTGTGTGGGACAGCACAAAACCACACTAGACTGTGTGAGACAGCACAAAACTACACCAGACGGTGAGAGACAGCACAAACCCATACTAGACTGTGCGAGACAGCAGAAACCCACACTAGACTGTGTGACAGAGCACAAACCCACACTAGACTGTGTGAGACAGCACTAAACTACACTGGACTGTGTGGGTCAGCACAAAACCACACTAGACTGTGTGAGACGGCAGGAAACTTCACCAGACTGTGTGAGACAGCACAAAACTACACCAGACTGTGCGAGACAATACAAAACCATACTAGACTGTGTGAGACAGCACAAAACAACACCAGACTGTGTGAGACAACACACAACTACACCAGACTGTGCGAGACAGCACAAAATCACACTAGACTGTGTGAGACAGCACAAAACCACACTAGACTGTGTGAGACGGCACAAAACTACACTAGACTGTGTGCGACAACACAAAGCTACACTAGACTGTGTGACACAGCACAAGACTACACTAGACTGTGTGAGACAACGCAACGCCACACCAGACTGTGTGAGACAGCACAAAACCACATTAGACTGTGTGAGACAGCACAAAACTACACTAGACTGTGTGGGACAGCACAAAACCACACTAGACTGTGTGAGACGGCAGGAAACTTCACCAGACTGTGTGAGACAGCACAAAACTACACCGGACTGTGAGAGACTGCACAAAACTACACTAGACAGTGTGAGACAGCACAAAACTACACCAGACTGTGAGAGACAGCACAAACCCACACTAGACTGTGTGACACAGCACAAACCCAAACTAGACTGTGTGAGACAGCACAAAACTACACCAGACGGTGAGAGACAGCACAAACCCATACTAGACTGTGCGAGACAGCACAAACCCACTCTAGACTGTGTGACAGAGCACAAACCCACACTAGACTGTGTGAGACAGCACTAAACTACACTGGACTGTGTGCGACAGCAAAAAACCACACTAGACTGTGTGAGACGGCAGGAAACTTCACCAGACTGTGTGAGACAGCACAAAACTACACCAGACTGTGAGAGACAATACAAAACCACACTAGACTGTGTGAGACAGCACAAAACCACACTAGACTGTGTGAGACAACACAAGACTACACTAGACTGTGTGACATAGCACAAGACTACACTAGACTGTGTGAGACAACGCAAAACCACACTAGACTGTGTGAGACAGCACAAAACCACACTAGACTGTGTGAGACAGCACAAAACCACACCTGACTGTGTGAGACAGCACAAAACTACACCAGACTGTGTGAGACAGCACAAAACTACACCAGACTCTGTGAGACAGCACAAAACTACACCAGACTGTGTGAGACAGCACAAAACTACACCAGACTCTGTGAGACAGCACAAAACTACACTAGAGTGTGTGAGACAGCACAAGGCTACACTAGACTGTGTGAGACAGCACAAAACCACACTAGACTGTGTGAGACAACACAAGACTACACTAGACTGTGTGACATAGCACAAGACTACACTAGACTGTGTGAGACAACGCAAAACCTCACTAGACTGTGTGAGACAACACAAAACTACACCAGACTCTGTGAGACAGCACAAAACTACACTAGAGTGTGTGAGACAGCACAAGGCTACACTAGACTGTGTGAGACAGCACAAAACCACATTTGACTGTGTGAGACAGCAGGAAACTACACCAGACTGTGTGAGACAGCACAAAACTACACCAGACTGTGAGAGACAGCACAAAACTACACTAGACTGTGAGAGACAGCACAAAACTACACTAGACTGTGTGAGACAGCACACAACTACACTAGACTGTGTGAGACAACACAATACTACACCAGACTGTGTGAGACAGCACAAAACTACACTAGACTGTGTGAGACAGCACAAAACTACACTAGACTGTGTGCGACAACACAAAGCTACACTAGACTGTGTGACACAGCACAAGACTACACTAGACTGTGTGAGACAACACAACGCCACACTAGACTGTGTGAGACAGCACAAAACCACACTAGACTGTGTGAGACAGCACAAAACCACACTAGACTGT
Organism: Hypanus sabinus; assembly: GCF_030144855.1. Taxonomy (NCBI): domain Eukaryota; kingdom Metazoa; phylum Chordata; class Chondrichthyes; order Myliobatiformes; family Dasyatidae; genus Hypanus; species Hypanus sabinus. The sequence continues at coordinate 15,318 of NW_026781495.1, read as the reverse complement.
GTGAGACAGCACAAACCCACACTAGACTGTGTGAGACAGCACTAAACTACACTGGACTGTGTGGGACAGCACAAAACCACACTAGACTGTGTGAGACAGCACAAAACTACACCAGACGGTGAGAGACAGCACAAACCCATACTAGACTGTGCGAGACAGCAGAAACCCACACTAGACTGTGTGACAGAGCACAAACCCACACTAGACTGTGTGAGACAGCACTAAACTACACTGGACTGTGTGGGACAGCACAAAACCACACTAGACTGTGTGAGACAGCACAAAACTACACCAGACGGTGAGAGACAGCACAAACCCATACTAGACTGTGCGAGACAGCAGAAACCCACACTAGACTGTGTGACAGAGCACAAACCCACACTAGACTGTGTGAGACAGCACTAAACTACACTGGACTGTGTGGGACAGCACAAAACCACACTAGACTGTGTGAGACGGCAGGAAACTTCACCAGACTGTGTGAGACAGCACAAAACTACACCAGACTGTGAGAGACAATACAAAACCACACTAGACTGTGTGAGACAGCACAAAACAACACCAGACTGTGTGAGACAACACACAACTACACCAGACTGTGCGAGACAGCACAAAATCACACTAGACTGTGTGAGACAGCACAAAACCACACTAGACTGTGTGAGACGGCACAAAACTACACTAGACTGTGTGCGACAACACAAAGCTACACTAGACTGTGTGACACAGCACAAGACTACACTAGACTGTGTGAGACAACGCAACGCCACACCAGACTGTGTGAGACAGCACAAAACCACATTAGACTGTGTGAGACAGCACAAAACTACACTAGACTGTGTGGGACAGCACAAAACCACACTAGACTGTGTGAGACGGCAGGAAACTTCACCAGACTGTGTGAGACAGCACAAAACTACACCGGACTGTGAGAGACTGCACAAAACTACACTAGACAGTGTGAGACAGCACAAAACTACACCAGACTGTGAGAGACAGCACAAACCCACACTAGACTGTGTGACACAGCACAAACCCAAACTAGACTGTGTGAGACAGCACAAAACTACACCAGACGGTGAGAGACAGCACAAACCCATACTAGACTGTGCGAGACAGCACAAACCCACACTAGACTGTGTGACAGAGCACAAACCCACACTAGACTGTGTGAGACAGCACTAAACTACACTGGACTGTGTGCGACAGCAAAAAACCACACTAGACTGTGTGAGACGGCAGGAAACTTCACCAGACTGTGTGAGACAGCACAAAACTACACCAGACTGTGAGAGACAATACAAAACCACACTAGACTGTGTGAGACAGCACAAAACCACACTAGACTGTGTGAGACAACACAAGACTACACTAGACTGTGTGACATAGCACAAGACTACACTAGACTGTGTGAGACAACGCAAAACCACACTAGACTGTGTGAGACAGCACAAAACCACACTAGACTGTGTGAGACAGCACAAAACCACACCTGACTGTGTGAGACAGCACAAAACTACACCAGACTGTGTGAGACAGCACAAAACTACACCAGACTCTGTGAGACAGCACAAAACTACACCAGACTGTGTGAGACAGCACAAAACTACACCAGACTCTGTGAGACAGCACAAAACTACACTAGAGTGTGTGAGACAGCACAAGGCTACACTAGACTGTGTGAGACAGCACAAAACCACACTAGACTGTGTGAGACAACACAAGACTACACTAGACTGTGTGACATAGCACAAGACTACACTAGACTGTGTGAGACAACGCAAAACCTCACTAGACTGTGTGAGACAACACAAAACTACACCAGACTCTGTGAGACAGCACAAAACTACACTAGAGTGTGTGAGACAGCACAAGGCTACACTAGACTGTGTGAGACAGCACAAAACCACATTTGACTGTGTGAGACAGCAGGAAACTACACCAGACTGTGTGAGACAGCACAAAACTACACCAGACTGTGAGAGACAGCACAAAACTACACTAGACTGTGAGAGACAGCACAAAACTACACTAGACTGTGTGAGACAGCACACAACTACACTAGACTGTGTGAGACAACACAATACTACACCAGACTGTGTGAGACAGCACAAAACTACACTAGACTGTGTGAGACAGCACAAAACTACACTAGACTGTGTGCGACAACACAAAGCTACACTAGACTGTGTGACACAGCACAAGACTACACTAGACTGTGTGAGACAACACAACGCCACACTAGACTGTGTGAGACAGCACAAAACCACACTAGGCTGTGTGAGACAACACAAAACTACACCAGACTGTGTGAGACAGCACCAAACCACACTAGACTGTGTGAGACAGCACAAAACCACACTAGACTGTGTGAGACAGCACAAACCCACACTAGACTGTGTGAGACAGCACTAAACTACACTGGACTGTGTGGGACAGCACAAAACCACACTAGACTGTGTGAGACAGCACAAAACTACACCAGACGGTGAGAGACAGCACAAACCCATACTAGACTGTGCGAGACAGCAGAAACCCACACTAGACTGTGTGACAGAGCACAAACCCACACTAGACTGTGTGAGACAGCACTAAACTACACTGGACTGTGTGGGACAGCACAAAACCACACTAGACTGTGTGAGACAGCACAAAACTACACCAGACGGTGAGAGACAGCACAAACCCATACTAGACTGTGCGAGACAGCAGAAACCCACACTAGACTGTGTGACAGAGCACAAACCCACACTAGACTGTGTGAGACAGCACTAAACTACACTGGACTGTGTGGGACAGCACAAAACCACACTAGACTGTGTGAGACGGCAGGAAACTTCACCAGACTGTGTGAGACAGCACAAAACTACACCAGACTGTGAGAGACAATACAAAACCACACTAGACTGTGTGAGACAGCACAAAACAACACCAGACTGTGTGAGACAACACACAACTACACCAGACTGTGCGAGACAGCACAAAATCACACTAGACTGTGTGAGACAGCACAAAACCACACTAGACTGTGTGAGACGGCACAAAACTACACTAGACTGTGTGCGACAACACAAAGCTACACTAGAATGTGTGACACAGCACAAGACTACACTAGACTGTGTGAGACAACGCAACGCCACACCAGACTGTGTGAGACAGCACAAAACCACATTAGACTGTGTGAGACAGCACAAAACTACAGTAGACTGTGTGGGACAGCACAAAACCACACTAGACTGTGTGAGACGGCAGGAAACTTCACCAGACTGTGTGAGACAGCACAAAACTACACCGGACTGTGAGAGACTGCACAAAAATACACTAGACAGTGTGAGACAGCACAAAACTACACCAGACTGTGAGAGACAGCACAAACCCACACTAGACTGTGTGACACAGCACAAACCCACACTAGACTGTGTGAGACAGCACTAAACTACACTGGACTGTGTGGGACAGCACAAAACCACACTAGACTGTGTGAGACGGCACAAAACTACACCAGACGGTGAGAGACAGCACAAACCCATACTAGACTGTGCGAGACAGCACAAACCCACACTAGACTGTGTGACAGAGCACAAACCCACACTAGACTGTGTGAGACAGCACTAAACTACACTGGACTGTGTGGGACAGCACAAAACCACACTAGACTGTGTGAGACGGCAGGAAACTTCACCAGACTGTGTGAGACAGCACAAAACTACACCAGACTGTGAGAGACAATACAAAACCACACTAGACTGTGTGAGACAGCACAAAACCACACTAGACTGTGTGAGACAACACAAGACTACTCTAGACTGTGTGACATAGCACAAGACTACACTAGACTGTGTGAGACAACGCAAAACCACACTAGACTGTGTGAGACAGCACAAAACCACACTAGACTGTGTGAGACAGCACAAAACCACACTAGACTGTGTGAGACAGCACAAAACTACACCAGACTCTGTGAGACAGCACAAAACTACACCAGACTGTGTGAGACAGCACAAAACTACACCAGACTCTGTGAGACAGCACAAAACTACACTAGAGTGTGTGAGACAGCACAAGGCTACACTAGACTGTGTGAGACAGCACAAAACCACACTAGACTGTGTGAGACAACACAAGACTACACTAGACTGTGTGACATAGCACAAGACTACACTAGACTGTGTGAGACAACGCAAAACCTCACTAGACTGTGTGAGACAACACAAAACTACACCAGACTCTGTGAGACAGCACAAAACTACACTAGAGTGTGTGAGACAGCACAAGGCTACACTAGACTGTGTGAGACAGCACAAAACCACATTTGACTGTGTGAGACAGCAGGAAACTACACCAGACTGTGTGAGACAGCACAGAACTACACCAGACTGTGAGAGACAGCACAGAACTACACCAGACTGTGAGAGACAGCACAAAACTACACCAGACTGTGTGAGACAGCACAAAACAACACCAGACTGTGTGAGACAACACACAACTACACCAGACTGTGCGAGACAGCACCAAACCACACTAGACTGTGTGAGACAGCACAAAACAACACCAGACTGTGTGAGAAAACACACAACTACACCAGACTGTGCGAGACAGCACCAAACCACACTAGACTGTGTTCGACAACACAGAACCACACTAGACTGTGTGAGACAACACAGAACCACTCTAGGCTGTGTGAGACAGCACAAAACCACACAAGACTGTGTGAGATAGCACAAGACAACTCTAGACTGTGTGACACAGCACAAGACTACACTAGACTGTGTGAGACAACTCAACACCACACCAGACTGTGTGAGACAGCACAAAACTACACTAGAGTGTGTGAGACAGCACAAAACTACTCCAGAATGTGTGAGACAGCATCAAACTACACTAGACTGTGTGGGACAGCATAAAACCACACTAGACTGTGTGAGACAGCAGGAAACTACACCAAACTGTGTGAGACAGCACAAAACCACACTAGACTGTTTGCGACAGCACAAAGCTACACTAGACTGTGTGATACAGCACAAAACTACACTAGACTGTGCGTGACAATACAAAACCACACTAGACTGTGTGAGACAGCACAAAACTACACTAGACTGTGTGAGACAATACAAAACCACACCAGACTGTGTGAGACAGCACAAAACCACACAAGACTTTGTGAGTCAGCACAAAACCACACTAGACTGTGTGAGACAGCACAAAACCACACTAGACTGTGTGAGACTGCACAAAACCACACCAGACTGTGTGAGACAGCACAAAACCACACTAGACTGTGTGAGACAATACAAAACCACACTAGACTGTGTGAGACAGCACATAACCACACTAGACTGTGTGAGAAAACACAAAACCACACTAGACTGTGTGAGACAGCACAAAACCACACTAGACTGTGTGAGACAGCACAAAACTACACTAGACTGTGTGAGACAGCAGGAAACTACACCAGACTGTGTGAGACAGCACAAAACCACACTAGACTGTGTGAGACAACACAAAACTACAACAGACTGTGTGAGAAAGCACAAAACAACACCAGACTGTGTGAGACAACACACAACTACACCAGACTGTGCGAGACAGCACCAAACCACACTAGACTGTGTGAGACAGCACAAAACAACACCAGACTGTGTGAGACAACACACAACTACACCAGACTGTGCGAGACAGCACCAAACCACACTAGACTGTGTGCGACAACACAGAACCACACTAGACTGTGTGAGACAACACAGAACCACTCTAGACTGTGTGAGACAGCACAGAACCACACAAGACTGTGTGAGACAGCACAAGACTACACTAGACTGTGTGAGACAACACAACACCACACCAGACTGTGTGAGACAGCACAAAACTACACTAGAGTGTGTGAGACAGCACAACGCTACACTAGGCTGTGTGAGACATCACAAAACCACATTAGACTGTGTGAGACAGCACAAGGCTACACCAGACTGTGTGAGACAGCACAAAACTACACTAGAGTGTGTGAGACAGCACAAGGCTACACTAGACTGTGTGAGACAGCACAAAACCACATTAGTCTGTGTGAGACAGCAGGGAACCACACCAGACTGTGTGAGACAGCACAAAACTACACCAGACTGTGAGAGACAGCACAAAACTACACTAGACTGTGTGAGACAGCACAAAACTACACTAGACTGTGTGTGACAACACAAAGCTACACTAGACTGTGTGATACAGCACAAAACTACACTAGACTGTGCGAGACAGCACAAACCCACACTAGACTGTGCGAGACAGCACAAACCCACACTAGACTGTGTCAGACAGCACAAACCCACACTAGACTGTGTGAGACAGCACTAAACTACACTGGACTGTGTGGGACAGCACAAAACCACACTAGACTGTGTGAGACAGCACAAAACTACACTAGACTGTGTGAGACAACACAAAACTACACCAGACTGTGTGACACAGCACAAAACTACACCAGACTGTGTGAGACAGCACAAAACTACACTAGACTGTGTGCGACAACACAAAGCTACACTAGACTGTGTGACACAGCACAAGACTACACTAGACTGTGTGAGACAACACAACGCCACACTAGACTGTGTGAGACAGCACAAACCACACTAGGCTGTGTGAGACAACACAAAACTACACCAGACTGTGAGAGACAGCACAAAACTATACTAGACTGTGTGAGACAGCACACAACTACACTAGACTGTGTGAGACAACACAATACTACACCAGACTGTGTGACACAGCACAAAACTACACTAGACTGTGTGTGACAACACAAAGCTACACTAGACTGTGTGATACAGCACAAAACTACACTAGACTGTGCGAGACAGCACAAACCCACACTAGACTGTGCGAGACAGCACTAAACTACACTGGACTGTGTGGGACAGCACAAAACCACACTAGACTGTGTGAGACAGCAGGATACTACACCAGACTGTGTGAGACAGCACAAAACTGCACCAGACTGTGAGAGACAGCACAAAACTACACTAGACTGTGTGAGACAGCACAAAACTACTCTAGACTGTGTGAGACAACACAAAACTACACCAGACTGTGTGACACAGCACAAAACTACACTAGACTGTGTGCGACAACACAAAGCTACACTAGACTGTGTGACACAGCACAAGACTACACTAGACTGTGTGAGACAACACAACGCCACACTAGACTATGTGAGACAGCACAAAACCACACTCGGCTGTGTGAGACAACACAAAACTACACCAGACTGTGTGAGACAGCACCAAACCACACTAGACTGTTTGAGACAGCACAAAACCACACTAGACTGTGTGAGACAGCAGAAAACCACACTAGACTGTGTGAGACAGCACAAAACTACACTAGACTGTGTGAGACAGCACAAAACTACACCAGAATGTGTGGGACAGCATCAAACTACACTAGACTGTGTGGGACAGCATAAAACCACACTAGACTGTGTGAGACAGCAGGAAACTACACCAGACTGTGTGAAACAGCACAAAACTACTCCAGACTCTGTGAGACATCACAAAACCACACTAGACTGTGTGAGACAACACAAAACTACCCCAGACTGTGTGAGACAGCACAAAACCACACTAGACTGTGTGAGACAACACAAAACTACACCAGACTGTGTGACACAGCACAAAACTACACTAGACTGTGTGCGACAACACAAAGCTACACTAGACTGTGTGACACAGCACAAGACTACACTAGACTGTGTGAGACAACACAACGCCACACTAGACTATGTGAGACAGCACAATACCACACTTGGCTGTGTGAGACAACACAAAACTACACCAGACTGTGTGAGACAGCACCAAACCACACTAGACTGTTTGAGACAGCACAAAACCACACTAGACTGTGTGAGACAGCAGAAAACCACACTAGACTGTGTGAGACAGCACAAAACTACACTAGACTTTGTGAGACAACACAAAACCACACTAGACTGTGTGAGACAGCACAAAACTACACTAGACTGTGTGAGACAGCACAAAACTACACCAGAATGTGTGAGACAGCATCAAACTACACTAGACTGTGTGGGACAGCATAAAACCACACTAGACTGTGTGAGACAGCAGGAAACTACACCAGACTGTGTGAAACAGCACAAAACTACTCCAGACTCTGTGAGACATCACAAAACCACACTAGACTGTGTGAGACAACACAAAACTACACCAGACTGTGTGAGACAGCACAAAACCACACTAGACTGTGTGAGAGAACACAAAACTACACCAGACTCTGTGAGACAGCACAAAACTACCCTAGACTTTGTGAGACAACACAAAACCACACTAGACTGTGTGAGACTGCACAAAACTACACTAGACTGTGTGAGACAGCACAAACTGCACCAGACTGTGTGAGACAGCACAAAATTACACTGGACTACGTGAAACAACACAAAACTACACTGGACTATGCGAAACAACAAAAAACTACACGAGAATACCCGAAACGACACAAAACTACACTAGAATATCCGAAACAACACAAAACTACACTAGACTACCCGAAACAAATCAAAACTACACTAGACTACCCAAAACAACACAAAACTGCACCAGACGACAGACTTGCACAGGACTACATAAAGTGCACAAAACAGTGCAGGGCAGGACAATAATTAATAAACAAGGCAATAGACACAGCAGAGGACAAATTACAATACAATAATAAATGATGTAGATGTCAGTCCAGACTCTGGGTATTGAGGAGTCTGTCAGCCTGGGGGAAGAAACTGTTACATAGTCTGGTTGTGAGAGACCAAATGCTTCAGTGCCTTTTCCCTGACGGCAGGAGGGAGAAGAGTTTGTATGAGCGGTGCGTGGGGTCCTTCATAATGCTGTTTGCATTGCAGATGCTGCGTGTTGGGTAAATGTCCGTGATGGTGGGAAGAGAGACCCCGATGATCTTCTCAGCTGACCTCACTATCCGCTGCAGGGTCTTGCGATCCGAGATGGTGCAATTCCCGAACCAGGCAGTGATGCAGCTGCTCAGGATGCTCTCAATGCAACCCCTGTAGAATGTGATGCGGATGGGGGCAGAAAGTAGAGACGACACCCCCCCCCAGTAGGCCCAATGACGTTGCTCTCAAAAACCATCTCTTAGGCGTTCAACAAACCATTGCCAAACTGACTTTCGCAATCTCCCACAACGACAGTCACATTTCCGTTTCGAATCTCCTGCCCCGTTTCCTGCTGTGATCCAGGCTCGCCCCTCCTCCCAGCCATTGTCCATCGACGGCCTGTTACCCCTGCAGTCTCTCAAGCTCAACCCTCAAGCATTCAACGTCCTCCGATCCCCCGTCGCATCTTTCCGAGTCGGCTCCCGACCACAGCCGTCCCTCGGCCGCGATACAGTGATGGGCACGCCATGCTCTTCTGCCCCCTCCGGGTGGACTCCCCCTTCCCCAGCCCACTCTCTCTCTCTCTCTCTCTCTCTCTCTCTCTCTGCCCATCGACATTCCCGGCTCTTTTCTTCATCCACTCCCGGATTCACCCATCGCCTTGCGTCTCGCTCACACACCAAACCGCCCCACCCAACCGTCGACTGCTCACTCTTTTCCGCAGACGCAGTCCGCGTTTTGTGTCTGTCACTCGGATTCCCAGCGCCTGCGGGTTTGGACCCCTTCGGCGGTGAGAGAGAGGGAGGGAGGGAGGGAGGAGCATTTAAGATCAGTGCCATTGAGAGGGAGCTGTACCCTGAGCAAGGAACTGGACTCTGGAGGAGCTACGGATTTAAGAATGCCTTCTGCCTTTATTGAAACATTGCAAACTGGAGATTTCAAGGTCAGCCCCTGCCTTTGAGAGAAGACACTGCTTTGAAGAAGAAGCGGCCAGATTAAGATGAAACGACAACAACACACGCAAAGTGCCGGCGGAACACAGCAGGCCAGGCAGCATCTGCAGAGAGAAGCTCTGTCGACGTTTCGGGCCGAGACCCTTCGTCCTCACGTCCACCAGCATTTTGTGTGTGTTGTTCTCCAGCTTTTTACCTCTTTCCCCAATCAGACCTTCCCTTCTCCAGACAAAACACACACACAACACTGGTGGAACACAGCAGGCCAGGCAGCATCTACAGGGAGAAGCACTGTCGACGTTTCAGGCCGAGACCCTTCGTCAGGACTGACCGAAAGGAAAGATAGTAAGAGATTTGAAAGTACGAGGGGAGGGGAAAATGTGAAATGATAGGAGAAGACCGGAGGGGATGGGGTGAAGCTGAGAGCTGGAAAGGTGATTGGTGAAAGGGAGACAGAGCTGGAGAAGGGAAAGGATCATGGGACGGGAGGCCTCGGGAGAAAGAAAGGGGGAGGGGGAGCACCAGAGGGAAAGGGAGAACAGGCAGAGTGATGGGCAGAGAGAGAAAAAACAAACAACTAAATATGTCAGGGATGGGGGGAGGAGGGGCATTAACGGAAGTTAGAGAAGTCAGTGTTCATGACATCAGGCTGGGGGCTACCCAGCCGGTATATAAGGTGTTGTTCCTCCAACCTGAGTGTGGCTTCATCTTGACAGTAGAGGAGGCCGTGGATAGACATATCAGAATGGGAATGGGACGTGGAATTAAAATGTGTGGCCACAGGGAGATCCTCCTTTCTCTGGCGGACCGAGCGTAGGTGTTCAGCGAAACGGTCACCCAGTCTGCATCAGGACTCACTGATATATAAAAGGCCACACAGGGAGCAATCAATCGAACGGTAAAATGCCTCATTAGAGTGGATGTGGAGAGGGTGTTTCCTATAGTGGGGGAGTCTAGGACCAGAGGACACAGATAGAGTGGATGTGGAGAGGATGTTTCCTATAGTGGGGGAGTCTAGGACCAGAGGACACAGATAGAGAGGATGTGGAGAGGATGTTTCCTATAGTGGGGGTGTCTAGGACCAGAGGACACAGATAGAGTGGATGTGGAGAGGATGTTTCCTATAGTGGGGGTGTCTGGGACCAGAGGACACAGAGAGAGTGGATGTGGAGGATGTTTCCTATAGTGGGGGAGTCTAGGACCAGAGGACACAGATAGAGAGGGTGGAGAGGATGTTTCCTATAGTGGGGGTGTCTAGGACCAGAGGACACTGATAGTGTGGATGTGTAGAGGATGTTTCTTATAGTGGGGGAGTCTAGGACCAGAGGAAACAGATAGAGTGGATGTGGAGAGGACGTTTCCTGTAGTGGGGGAGTCTAGGACCAGAGGACACAGATAGAGTGGATGTGGGGAGGATGTTTCCTATAGTGGGGGAGTCTAGGACCAGAGGACACAGATAGAGTGGATGTGGAGAGGATGTTTCCTATACTGGGGGAGTCTAGGACCAGGGGACACAGATAGAGTGGATGTGGAGAGGATGTTTCCTGTAGCGGGAGAGTCTAGGACCAGAGGACACAGATACAGTGGATGTGGAGAGGATGTTTCCTATAGAGGGGGAGTCTAGGACCAGAGGACACAGATAGAGTGGATGTGGAGAGGATGTTTCCTATCTTGGGGTTGTCTGGGACCAGAGGACACAGAGAGAGTGGATGTGGAGAGGATGTTTCCTGTAGTGGGGGAGTCCAGGACCAGAGGACACAAATAGAGTGGATGTGGAGAGGATGTTTCCTATAGTGGGGGAGTCTAGGACCAGAGGACACAGGTGGAGTGGAAGTGGAGAGGATGTTTCCTATAGTGGTGGAGTCTAGGACCAGAGGACACAGGTGGAGTGGATGGGGAGAGGATGTTTCCTGTAGTGAGGGAGTCTAGGACCAGAGGACACAGATAGAGTGGATGTGGAGAGGATGTTTCCTATAGTGGGGGAGTCTAGGACCAGAGGACACAGATAGAGTGGATGTGGAGAGGATGTTTCCTGTAGTGGGGGAGTCTGGGACCAGAGGACACAGATAAGAGTGGATGTGGAGAGGATGTTTCCTATAGTGGGGGAGTCTGGGACCAGCGGACACAGATAGAGTGGATGTGGAGAGGATGTTTCCTGTAGTGGGGGAGTCTAGGACCAGAGGACACAGATAGAGTGGATGTGGAGAGGATGTTTCCTGTAGTGGGGGAGTCTGGGACCAGAGGACACCGGGAGCAATCAATCGAACGGTAAAATGCCTCCTTAGAGTGCCCCTTGGCTTCGGAACCACCCAGAGGGTGCCGGGGGAGGTTGTGGAGGGGGACGAGGGGCCGAGGGTTCTCTGGATTCCCAAGAGCCTCCAGGCGTCCCTCGTACGGTTAACCCTCTCATTCCCGGAACCATTCTCGTGAATCTGCTCCGAACCCTCTCCGACGTCAGAATATCAGGAGCCCCAAGCTGCAGACGACACTCCGAGTGAGGTCTCACGAGTGCCTTAGAGAGCCTCTGAAGACCTGAGAGTGGCCTCATCTCGACGGTAGAGGAGGCCATGGATAGACGTGTCAGAATGAAGCATCCAGCCCCAGTCACACAATCAAACCCCATTAAATTTAAGGCTGCTCTTCCCCTTCAAGAACCTCCTCCTTAAGTCCACCCTCCGCCACCTCCAGTTTAAATTCCGCGCGGAATATCTCCATACGACAAAGGAGAAGATGCCGGCCATTCGGCCCATCGAGTCTACCCCGCCATTTCATCACGAGCTGATCCAATCTCCCCTCCCCCGCCTTCTCACCATGACCTTTGATGCCCTGACTACTCAGATACCCATCAATCTCTGCCTTAAACACACCCGATGACCCGGCCTGCACTCCCTCCCGTGGCAACAAATTCCACAGATTCACCACCCTCTGGCTAAAAAAATTTCTTCGCATCTTCGTTCTGAACGGGCGCCCTGCAATCCTCGAGTCGTGCCCTCTGGTCCTAGACTCCCCCAAGGGAAACATCTTTGCCACATCCACTCTGTCCGTGCCTTTCAACATTCAAAATGTTTCTACCAAGTCCCCCCCATTCCTCTAAACTCCGAGGAGTACAGTCCGAGAGCGGTCAAACGTTCCTCATATGTTAACCCTCTCATTCCCGGAATCATTCTAGTGAATCTTCTCCGAACCCTCTGCAAAGTCAGCACATCCTTTCTTAAATAAGGAGCCCAAAACTGCACAGAGTATTCCAAGTGAGGTCTTACCAGTGTCTTATAGAGCCTCAACATCACATCCCATACTCTATTCCTCTAGAAATAAATGCCAACATTGCATTCACCTTCTGCACCACCGACTCAGATAGAGAGACAGAGACAGACTTTATTGATCCCGAGGGAAATTGGGTTTTGTTACAGCCGCACCAACCAACAATAGTGTAGAAATATATCAACATAAAACCAGAAATAATTAAATAATAATGTTAATCATGCCCGGTGGAAATAAGTCCCGGACCAGCCTATTGGCTCAGGGTGTCTGACACTCCGAGGGAGGAGTTGTAAAGTTTGATCCCACAGGCAGGAATGACTTCCTGTGACGCTCAGTGTTACATCTCGGTGGAATGAGTCTCTGGCTGAATGTACTCCTGTGCCTAACCAGTACATTATGGAGTGGATGGGAGTCATTGTCCAATATGGCATGCAACTTGGACAGCATCCTCTTTTCAGACGGCACCGTCAGAGAGTCCAGTTCCACCCCCACAACGTCACTGGCCTTACGAATGAGTTTGTTGATTCTGTTGGTGTCTGCTACCCTCAGCCTGCTGCCCCAGCACACAACAGCAAACATGATAGCCCTGGCCACCACAGACTCGTAGAACATCCTCAGCATCGTCCGGCCGATGTTAAAGGACCTCAGTCTCCTCAGGAAATAGAGACGGCTCTGACCCCTTCTTGTAGACAGCCTGAGTGTTCTTTGACCAGTCCAGTTCATAGTCCATTTGTATCCCCAGGTATTTGTAATCCTCCACCATGTCCACACTGACCCTTGGATGGAAACAGGGGTCACCAGTGCCTTAGCCCTCCTCAGGTCCACCACCAGCTCCTTAGTCTTTTTCACATCAAGCTGCAGATGATTCTGCTCACACCGTGTGACAAAGTTTCCCACCGTCGCCCTGAACTCCGCCTCATCTCCCTTGCTGATGCATCCGACTCTGGCAGAGTCATCAGAAAACCTCCGAAGGTGGCAAGACTCTGTGTTGTAGCTGAAGTCTTGGGACTCAGCCTGCAGGTTAACCTGGAGGACACCCTTCCTGCCCAAACCGAGAGCCAGGCGGGCCCACCTCGACTGGGAGCGGCCCCTTTAAGACGGAGCGGCCCACTTTAAGGGGCGGGGCGTGGGCGTCATGTGATCGGCACATGATCGTCAGGAAGCCGGAGCGAAAGAGGAAGTGAGGGAGAAAATACTCTCGGGGAGAGATAGAGAGAGGGGGGAAAATAGAGAAAGAAAGAGAGGTCCGGAGTGAGGAAGAGAGAGAGATAAACCGCGGGAGTGGGAGAGGGAAAAGACTGGGTGAGGGTGAGGGAGAGAGAGAGAGAGAGGGAGGGAGTGAGGGGAGAGAGAGAGAGAGAGAGAGAGAGAGATAAACCGGGAGTGGGAGAGGGAAAAGACTGGGTGAGGGTGAGGGAGAGAGAGAGAGAGAGAGAGAGAGGGAGTGAGGGAGAGAGAGAGAGAGAGAGATAAACCGGGAGTGGGAGAGGGAAAAGACTGGGTGAGGGTGAGGGAGAGAGAGAGAGAGAGGGAGTGAGGGAGAGAGAGAGAGAGAGAGAGATAAACCGGGAGTGGGAGAGGGAAAAGACTGGGTGAGGGTGAGGGAGAGAGAGAGGGAGTGAGGGAGAGAGAGTAAAGGGGGACAGAAACACCGGGGAGGGAGAGCAGTGGAAGGGTAGAATGTGAAACTGGGAGACGGAGGGCAAAACTAGGAGAGAGAGAGCAGAGAGGGGCAGAGTGTGAAACTGTGCAGAGGAGAGAGAGTGAGATTGCTATAGACGGAGAGAGAGTGCGAAACGGAGAGAAAGAGAGAGAGAGAGTGTGGAATCGAGACAGAGGGAGAGATAGGGTGTGAAACCGGGGGGAGGAAGGTAGAGAACGGGGGGAGAGCGGCGAGATGGGGAGCCTGTTTCGCGGCGAGGAGATGTGTCTGGCCCAACTCTTCCTGCAGACGGGAACGGCCTTCCAGTGCGTGGCCGAGCTGGGCGAGAGGGGGCTGGTCGAGTTCCGGGATGTGAGTGTCCCAGGGTTGCGGGGGAGGAAGGGTGAGGGGAGATGGGAGGAAGGGCAGAGGGTGAGGGGAGAGGAAGGGGAAGGGGAGGGGGAGGAAGGGCAGAGGGTGAGGAGGACAGAGGGTGGGAGGGGGAGGGAAGGGCAGAGGGTGAGGGGAGGAAGGGGAGGGGAGGAAGGACGGAGGGGGAAGGAAGGGCAGAGGGTGGG